>NW_022144855.1:0-12615 GCF_000002235.5 Strongylocentrotus purpuratus | reverse complement strand
ACACCCCGCCCCTCCCCAGTGATGCCATGGGCCTCTTAATGTACCCCCCCCCCTCAGAACTGGGAGAAGAAGAAAAATGGAGCATCGGAGATTGTACTGTCTGATAATATGTTAAACCTTTTGAGCGTTTCTCCGGAAAACGAGGCCCTCTATAATAAAAGTGTTCAAAAGTTGTCACTCGTTAGCCTTCATCCCGAGGTGGAAATGCGCGCTTCCTCTTCATTGATTTTTCCAGGATAACGTTTTGGTTTTTTGGCATAATCGAGGAAGCTGCCAAGGCTGTGCATCATGTGCCTCCAAACATCACCAGCTTTAATACTCAGTTCAATGCAAGTTCCGGGAACAGAAAAGAAAAAAACATGTCGATGGAGTCGGATTGTGTAACCTCGGGGGAATTGGAAATTAATTTGATGCACATGCAATTAGACTGCCCCTCGCAGTGGTTATGGATATATGCAATCACCTGTGATTGCCAGAGAGCTCAGGGCAACATGCGCGTCGATATTTTTTAGGTTGAAAGTCCGCGGAGGTATTCCAGTGGTGAATTGGGTATGCATGACCACGTGCCCGGAGTGCTCCAGCTACATGATTGTCCACATTTTTGTTCCCAACTAGTCGATTTCTCTTAGGCAAATCGAGTGAGCCACAAGTAATCCTGCTCATTCGTCTTACGGTTTAAGTGAGCCAAAACAACCGTCGTTAGGGTATGAGTGTATGTGGTAACACAGACTCGAGGCCCGGTTTTCCGATAAAACGGGATGTGGATGCGTTGTTTTTTGGGGGGAGAGGGAATGTAAGAGCTTGGTATGGTAGGATTGCGATTCGGCGTTTGCTCATTTCGCGGGCTCCCGCCTCTTACATGTCTGATTCTCTAATATGTCGAAGTGGGAACTGTAAAGCGAAGTGTCCGTTTTCAATTAGTTTTCAATGTTTTTCACTGGGATGCCAAATTGCTGCCTCGCACACCGTGTGAATGTCGTCGCAACTGGAACAATCGAGGGGACCGCTAAAAATGAACGCGAGCGTGGGAGACGTATATGCGGGTCCAGTCGGAAAGGTTTATGATGACATCAGCATTTGGTGTTGTTGGTTTATCGAAGGACTATCGGCAATAGGCATCTCGCGCCCAAAAAAATGGGAGATGTTGATACGTGAGCTCATTGAAATTCAAATAACCACCTAAAATGACCAATTAGGTGATATTATAGCCCTACTGAGCCGAATGTGTCTCCATACTCACATCATTTCCATCCACTAATATAATCACATAGGCTTAGACTCAATGCTAGATCTCTGGGATTGTAACAACAAATAAGTACACCTGTATAAACGGACAGATGAACATACAATTTAAACTAGAAATTACAAACTTCAAATAAGCACTCAGCTCTTTGTATACGTTCTCGTCACGTTCGATAATACCTAACAAGTATACCAATTACACACAATAAGCTGCCAAATAACAAAATTCGCCCACCGCTTCATACAACTGGACTTGATGAAAATGCATGTGTCATAACCATTTATATTGAATTTCATTCGGCGTCAATTTAGACTTGATATCACAAATGTCAAGGGTGACACCTGAACTGTCAAATTTAACGAACTATTGAGTACCTATAGTGACAAGGACTGGGACTCAGGGCTTTGCTTCGGGCTGAAATCAATACATTTTGCTAGAAGCTGTATAATATTTTGATGAAATATGATAATGCTCCAGTAATTTGATATCTCCTGTAAATCTCTGCCGGACATCTACTATTGATTTGGCCGAATGAAGCGAATGGCGGATTGGTGTTGAGATGTTTGTGGCCATCTTAGAGGGCATCTTTTGTTATTTTTATTCAGTAAACAATGAACACACGAAAGGTTCACTCATGCATACCCCAGCGAAACCAAGCCTTTGCCATCTAAGATGGCTGCTACGCTCAAGATCTATACGTAGATTATGCGCAATAGTGACTAGCATACCATGAAGAAGTACTGGATTTTCTTGTCAATAGGCTGACATTGTGGTCAGAGGTGTTTGAAGATCAAAATCATTGTTCAAAATATAATGAGTCTGAGTATAAAATACAAAGGAGTCACATTGTAATTTAGTTCACATATCAGTCGTTTCTTATTCTTTGTAAAGAACACCGTACGAACAGTCATTGACAGTGCGAGTGTTAAAGCGGTTGACAGATATTGTGTTCGGTAATTGTATAGGGATAGTTTTAGATGCAAGGACTTAGCCCCACTCCGAGATTTGGAAACGTAATCATTTTGCTTGCGCGCATTCCCCGTGAAGCTGTTACAGTTACCCACAATGCATCGTGCTATTTAGCCAGCGAGGCAGCGAGCCCATTACTTTCTGTAATCTGTCGTGTGGTTTTTGTCATGGGAACCATCGAACGCAGTACCGACCTTAGCAACTACTCCCCATCTCTTACTGCCTGTGTATTTCGCGTCAATCGCTCCATCTCCAGTTTCACATCTTTATCTGGCTTTAACAATCAGTTGAAATCAAAGCCGATGGAAAGATGTTATTACCCGAAAGTGATCTGCAATATCTGTCTTGATGGGCACTGTTCCCCAAGGGAGTAAATGCTCATAGATAGACTTCATAGTTATATCTTCAACTCCATCAATAACACTGTAAGACCGGGCAACTCAATACGTTCTCCTTTCGCCCCTCTACGAAGTGTTATTAGTAGTATACTGTCATCGATTACCTTACCTAACTCAACTCTCTCCCACTCATCCCACCTGTTGTAATGTCATCGTGTCCCAAGACATACGTCCGTAATATATCCTCTTGTTATGAATCATAGTCTCTATCCTGATCCGTACTGTAACATGTTGAAACTAGAAAGAGTGACTTTGTAAAAGAATTTTAAAAATATCAAGCGAACGTCCGGGTTTTTTAGTTCTAAACCTGTAGTTTTTTTTCCCCTTTACACTCGGCGTGACGTCACCAGTGCGCAAGTCACATGGTATTTAGTGATTTCATGAACAAATATCAATGAAGTACGTGTCTGGTTCGTTATGTATACCTATAATGACAGTCACGGTAACAGCGCCTTCACCAGGAGTCAAACTAGCTTAGTCATTGTCAACACTTAAGAAAGTGACCTTGAAAAAAAATAGAGGTTTCCCATATGAATTTCATACAACTTATAGGCGGAATAACATGTGCGCAAATGATACTTTTGATTAATTAGTTTTCACAGTCTCTATATCTTGAAGATGTTTATGCAAGCGTGACGTCACGCTAAGCCAAGGTCGCGCACCCTGGCCTTCTGCGCAGGTGGTGCAAACCGTCTGCATGATTAAATATTCATGACACTTTGCACATGCTTGTTGCCGAGTACGTCAAAAAGAAGAAGAAATAAAAAACCCTTTCCTATGTGGACATGTTTGAACTGCAAGCTTAAAGGACGGAGTTTTTTTTATTATTATTATTTTTTCTTCCGGAAGAATGAGAACGTGATACTGTGACTGCCTCGGGCGAAAGCTAAGACGAACTGTCTCTTTCGCCAGTCTTTCCATTGTCCTGATGCTGAGAGATATACGGATTTGTGAAAGCATATTCCATTGATTGAAGGATTCAATGAGGCTGCGAAGAGCGAAATCTTATCGTGATGGCACATTTCGATCAGTTACAATGGATCGGAAAATTGACTTGCAACATGCCACCTTGGCGATTAGCATATCCGAATTTATAACGTGGTTCCTTTAATGATGAACAAAAAGCAACATCACTTCTCAATTATTGAAGAGACAGTGTAAAAATTCATGTTAATACACTCGAGCCTTCTGAATTGTTGCTAGGATTCTTAGAAGGATGTGTCCAAGATAGACAAAGTGCATTTTGCGAAATGGGTTATCTTTCATCGGCGTCGGAGGCAGTTTACTTTGGTCAGTGGACCCTTACGGCCCATACCCAGCATGCATCGCACATAATTGTATCTACAGCAAGTCTTCCTGTATAGAAATCCCTTCTCCTCCCCATTCCATGGCGGGCCCGGCACCTGGAGTCCTCTCCACGCTACATCTGTCAAATTTGTTTTGGCGCGGTAATCTGAGGGGTAATTAAACGCGGGAAGCGGGGAGACGACAAGCTCGCTCTCCGGGTCTGCTTTCAACCTCGAGACAGTACAGACCCTGGTAGGGTATGAACTTGCTTAGTGTCCTCTGAATCGATCGCGCAATAGCAAGTAATGGATTTATATCTTGTACCGGTGCTTTGTGATTTTATATTGCCGACGTGTAGTACGTATTTTTAATGTTCATTGTGAGTTATTATGTTCAATCCTGCTCAAATAACTATTCACCTATTCAATTTTCTCATAATAGTCCATATTTAATATAACTAGTTGGGTGGAGCTAGTTGGGTGGAGGTTTGATATTTCCTTTAACCTCAATTTGCATGTTGACCCAAGTGGGCGTGGTGGCCTTGGTGAATCAATTTAGCCACATTTTTCATCATCACGTTTTGTTTTGCGTATAACAACAACAATAATTGACTCGCAGCGTCATGAATTAAGGCCCCGACTATTCCACAATGTAAGTTTTTTTAACATGATCCAGTACCAGGGTGATAGAGCAGCTAGTGGGAGCGTACTGCTCGACGCCGTGAGGACGAGGTTGTGGAGTAGACACTAAAACACGTGACGGGTATATAAACGTGTAAGCAATAACTTTGCCTTGACAGCAGAGTGTTTCTTATTGCCACAGATTGGTAACATGTCTGGAATTTATTTGCAGCAAGGAGCCAGCAAGCTACATGCCACAAATTACTATCATTCGGTTCACTGCTAAAGAAATATCTCTGTATATTTACACTTTGTCAATTGGCATTACTGGAGCTACTGAGATATTATCGCCAATGTTTCCCTCTGTGCACTAACAGCGGATTCCTCATTGATTTGGACAGGCTGTGCCCGTCTAGAAATCTTTCATACAAATCATACTACTATGTAATAGCAGACATTGTCATTACGGGGAAAATAGACACATTGCCCCGTATCTTCGTCGTTATAGCAGCATCAGCACGAGGACGAATTATTGTGAAACTCCCTTCGAAGTCAGTCACGTAGAGAAGATATCCTGTCAATTAAGCTGTACACGCATGCGCCAAGAAGCTGTACATGTACATTTCACGCCAAAAGTGACAACAACAAAAACAAACCAAAAAAAAATCGTTGAGAAAACTCTGCAAATTGTCTTCGATGACCAATTTCCACTTGGAAAAAAATCGTTTTGATCGAAGTTTACCGGCACGAAATATATCCGGTACGTTTTTTTTTTCTGTTCAACTCTCTGTGGAACAATTTGTGACATGCCAGACTGCTCGTTGCGCAAACAACGAGCCATCAGCTCTGTTTTGATACACCTTGAGCGTAAACAACTATAAAGATTGGTATATTGACATTGTATTGGTTGGAGGTTGATGCAGACAAGAGCACTGACCGCGGGAAAGACTTTAGCATGAAGGGAGGAAGTATACTTGATATGAAAAAGGTATAAACTTGTTTGTAAAGATGTAAAACATGCCAATAACCCTGTTAAATATTATCCTTTCAGGCCTAGGACGTTTCCGTCATCCCTTGGGTAAAGGCACAACACGTACGAAAACGAAATCGATCGTGTATGTCTACCTCTTGATTCATAAGCTCTTTTCACTGAAATCAAGACATCGACAGAGTACCAAGTCTTCCAGAAGATTTAAGGGACATTAAAATTCTTCTTTTTACTCTTTAAAATTACTCTCATTTTTTTCTGAGAGTAGTCTTGATTCGCAGCCGTTTGAGGTTATTTTTCCCCACAATCCAAGGTGCTGGTAGAGAGATTAAAAGTTGGCTCAAGTATGCAACCTTCAACATTTCAGGCTCGACTCCAGACTATCAAGAGAGGATGTTATGTGATGATTGTTTACGATTGCGTACGTAGTAATCATTGCCTTCAGTGAAGTGCCAAATTAACTTTTGAAACGACAGTGAGGAACACAAATCACCAAGTTGCCATGGACAGAGGACTCCGAGAGCATATAAACGTTTATTAGGTCTCATCACCAAGACAATAACATGTGCTCACGACATATCGGAAAAAAAACCTCGGGCGAAATTTACTTCATACGACGAACATTATCTGCCGTGTAAGGAGTAAACCCAACTCATCCGTAATCAGTGGACGGTAAAGTAACCCTTTGTCAGAAATGGGGTCAGTGGAAGTCATTCCGTTCACCTTTAGAAACACAATTGTGCGAGTGCACAATTAGCTCCGGCCGTCTTGCATGAAAGTCTGGCATGAATCTATCAAAATTATTCCTGCCAAGCTTAAAACTGCGACGCCGATGGTACATATGGAACACCATACTTCAGAGTTGTACCTAGATTTATATTGATTGGGATGAATCATCGTGACCATAAAATCACTGCACATAATTTTCCCTCCATTTGCAAACTTTTCATAAACGTCTTTCCGAATTGTTACAATTTTTGTTGTGAAGTATTTAATTTTTTTGTTTACTTTTTTTTAAATTACAATTTGGTAGTTATATTTTGTGGAAAGCTGATGAACTTATTTTGGTCTATTTCGGGGACGGACATATGTAATAAATGCGCAGTAAATCGATCGAAACAAATCGGTGTTCCGAAAACTGAACACCGGTGCATTTTAGTCCATTATTAATCAATTATTTTTGGTAAATTTTTCGGGGACAGACAGACAGACATACCGACCGACCGACCGCTACGTGAAATGTAGAAGCTCCTGCAAGAGCTTTTAAAAAAAAGATAACAGAGGTATCTCCGAACAAGACAGTATTTTTCAATTACACGGCAATTGGACTAGTTGGACAGCTGAATCACTTGTGCACAAGAACTCCGACCTTGGTCTATACATGTTTTGTTCAATTTAATTTAAACAGTGAAGATGCACTCAGAAGAACCCGCAGAAGAAAAAAATGCGGTGCAAAGAAGTATGTGAATAGCTAGAGGGTGTTGGTATAAAATCGTAAAAGAGCGACTTGGCGGAATGCAAAAGTAGATTTAATGAGGAAGGTCATAACCAGACTCATGATCTAATGAGTTAATTCCGGTTGTAATTGGATCGGATTGCTCAATGAGAGGGATTTATAGAAAGCTGATCATTTTGGCTAAGTTCTTAGTGATAGCAAACGATTCAGAGATGCTGCTGTTGATGCCAAGCAGAATAAATTGGTATAAACAAATAGCTTGATGCCTTAGGCATGCTGATTTAGAATTGCTGGGGACAGAGCCTTGCGCTTTTACATACCGGATTTAACACATATTCGAAAGAGGCAGGTAAGAGATATAATTATAAGGAAGCGTTCTTAAATTGGAAATTCGGGGCGGATTCGAGGGCATGCATCTCCGGGATGGGTATGGCTAACTATTCACTTCCTTCCCATCTGACCTATAATGTCGTCTATTTCCTTGGGAAAATAATAAAATGTCTTACATATTCTGAAACAACGTAAAGCAGGCACAAGTCTACATATCGGTACACGACGCAAGGCCTATGGCCATTTTGATATTTCGTTAATGGTAATCGGCCATCACAAGGCGAGGGCCACTCGAGGTGCGCGCTACAAAATAAAGACAAAACATTTACACAGAGAGAGAGAGATATCTATTCACATGTCTTTTAAACATGAATAGATTATAAGTTGGTGGAAACGGGATTCAGGTAAGAAGTTCCAAAGTGCAGCAGTACGATAAAAAAGCTGAAAGAATATCTGACAGTACTGGCCTTTGGAACAGATACAGTGAAGGGATGAGAGGCGATTGCAAAACGTGTGCTGCGAGTGAAGTGAAGGTGCGAACAGTAGGGAGTGGAGACCGTCTGAGCACACACCGTGATAGTATGATGTCTTGGATATCAGCCCCCCCCCCCCAAACAAATCGTATACAGAACTCAGCTCCCCCGCCCCCCTACTGGGTAGTGGGGATAGTTGGAGTAGCCGGGTACTTTGTATCTGGGGGGGGGGGGGGGACTTAGGGATCCGCTTGATGATGTCGGTGGAAAACAGGAGCCCCTAAAATATTGGATATGGGAGATTTGCCTTCCCAGTTTGTCACGAATGCATATCAGCTTTGATTTGGTGAGCAAGTTCTGAGGTCGAGCACCCTACAGGTGTTTATGCCAAGTCCTGGTCGAGGATACTGCTTTGAAACATCTCTGACTTAGTTATGTCTCTCAAGCCCTTTATACGGTTGCCGTGGTGACGATTCTCCAAAGCCATAAAACGGGTTCAAAATCCGCAATGAAAAGTCTAGTATCGGTCTGATTTAACGAAGAACAATTTTTTTAAGGGAAGTAAAATCATGTGTTCCTTAATAAAGCAAGACCCTTTTTTGTATAATGGAAGAACTTTCTAAACGGATGATGTGAATTTTCTATCACTGAATGGTATGTTTCCACCTAATGCCATTGACCTGACGAAATATTTCGATCGCCAGATGTTGATTATCAAATTATGTATCATTAGTTCATTATGTCTGTCTTGAATTGTATTCGCCCAATTCAATTATAGCCGTCCGGAGAGAATTACAATACCATATTTAAAGTCCTTGTTCAGTCGTCATTATACATAATGTATACATGTGATAAAATAATGAGAGTGCTCAACAGCACAAAGTATGTAACAAAATGTGTAACTAATTTATGACAATCATTTTGTTTACCGTGTGTTAAATCTGGCGCGAGTTTAGCCAAGGTGTTCCCTTAACTAATTGACATGAGGTCGTCGAGAGAAACGAGACGACCCTTCCATTTTCCATCTGATTGTGTCTCTTGGAATTAAATTCTGGCATCCCACAAGACAGTATTTCAGAATAACCTTCGACATCAGTTGGGTGCACCAGAATAGCATTTTCTAGACATGATTAGCTAGTCAACAGCTATATGGTACATAATGGACTGGGCAGACTCAGTGAAGCAAATGCTGAGTAACATAACCCTTCATTTTGTCCCTGCTAGTTCACCGAGGCTTGTTTAACAATTAAAACACGTCGTCACCTCAGCATGTCCATATTGACACGTTCTTCCGAAGTGACATCAAGCTGCTGCAGCCCGCCGCTATATCCTGATAAATGACACCGTAAAACCAGCGTCTTGCTTCTAGTCGCCACTGCCTCGTTGTGCTTCTTTGTCCAAGAAAAAAAGATGAAAGCTTTAGCATATCCTTCGCAAAAATTGTAAGTCATCTTAAGCTGTTCTTTGTGCTATAGAGAATGTTAGTCTCGCCAATCCACGTTAACTTCTTTATTTTGACGTCTTGGTACCAAACCCTGACTAGTCGAGTTCACAGACCCCCGTGTTTGAATTTACCTTATTGTATGTTATCTGCGTGATTGATGGAACGAAAGTTGACTTCGCCAACTTTACTTTTATAATAATCATCATTCGCAATTGTCAATATTGTAAATTGTAATTATAGTTCTTTTTATTGTTTGAATTTTTAAGAGAAACTCTATATTACTAACATTTTGAAAGATATGTGAACATTAAAGTGTTCACTTTTACTTGAATCGATATTTTTTTTTAAAGATTACACAAGCACTCTTTTCAACTGTCGTTATATAGGTAATAAATATAGATCATTTTTAATTCAAGTTTTACTAATCTACGACATGTTCTCTGGATGTATTCAGGATTGTAGTACTGCAAATCAACCAGAACCCCCTTTTCCTTCACGGTTACCTAATCATGATGGTGTTTTCTCCTGTTATTTTGTGCCTGATTCATTCTACTTGTATCCACTTTGTCACATCGCTTGCCACGTTAATGTCAATTTGTATCCAAAAAGGTTTCATTCGCCAAACCCATTTAGGCGATCGATAACGGTTCCTCGCCATCGTCTTACTTTTGAAGTCTCAGCCACGGACATGTTTCAGTGACAGAACCTGGCAAATAAGCGTGGTGGCCACGATAACGGTACATTTCTCGCCTTAGCGCTCCGGTTCAAGCTGGCTATCCCCGATTGCTATTCCGTGCACGCATGTTGCACTTCGGCTGCGACACGCGTGAACGTTCCCATCCTCCCATGTTTTTTTTTTTGTTCTGCAATTTTCCTCACGCCTCCAGTTGCCATGACGACGTCAAAATAGAGCGGTTGCCATGGTAAAATGATGTCACATGAATAGTTTCTTTTGTTAACGAAGAGTATAGTTTTTTGGTCTGTCTGTCTGTCTGTCTGTCTGTCTGTCTATCTGTCCCTGATTGCATGAGTAATTATTTTGCAGCTTCAAATCCAATTTGTTATTCATAGAAATCAGCGATGTTTGTCTGAGTTAATGGGTCCGTAGCGGGGAGATGAGTTTCTGGGTCTCAGTTTCTTGTACAAAATTACATGAAAATCAAATTACTAGTTTCCTTTCCATTCCGTGTGGTTTGGACAAATAAACAAGACTAGACTGGAATATTCCTAACCAATTCTCTGGGGATGTTGTGACGGGGAGTTGTACATGTATTTAAAGACTAAGTAGAGAGCGCGACCGCCAAAGTTGGTAAAGTATAAACTTGGAAATTTATATCCCTTATTATTACAAACCGATTGACGTTGCCTGTCAGAAACCTTATAGATGTATATTTCAGTATGTGTTGATCTTGTATTTGTTGTGTCATCTGGAGTTATATGTGCTCTTCATTTGATGAAGATAATCAGCTTGTATGCTGTTTGCTCGAGGCTTGTTGTCATTGTAATCGTCGTCGTTGTTGTTGACGCGGTTGCCGTCATAAACATTAATGGCTTCGTAGTCATCATCCCCATTGTTGTCGCGTCGATGCAATATGGTTGTCGTCTATATTGTCGCCGTTGTTATCGTCATTGTAGTTGCGTTGTACTCGTTGTCATTGTTGTTATTGTTCTCACTGTGTTCCCGTCGTCGCCGCCATTATTTTTGTTGTCGTTGAAATTCTCGTGGTCGACGTCATTGTCGTTGTTGTCGTCGTCGTCATAGTTGTCAACGCAGTGGTTGTCGTTAGCAATGTATTTCTTTCCTCGTGTTAGGCTCCTTCGAATTAAGCTTCTGCCGACATTTTTTGTCTTTACCGACGAAAGTGCAGCCAACACTCACGGAAGATCAGGAAATTCGGCCAAGTACACACCTGTTCTCGACTCTTCGTTTTAAATGGAGTTTTTTTCCTACCCCTGTGCAAATCTACAGAAGCTGGGCCGTGCGTAAACATGACTCGCTGATGACACGGGTCAAGCAAGCAGCTTTAAATTAAGCCCAACGTCTGTGCAAATCTGCCAGCAAAAGGGTTCATTAGAGTTCCCGTGTTGGTAAGATGAGCAAGAGGTCTCTTTATTTGACCAGGCGCTAGAAAGTTTATATCTCATCTCCGGGGAAGAGGAATGGGGTTGAACGCCGTCCTGCTCACCAAACTCGGCAATTTGAATCCTGCGTTGCAATACCGGCTTGGACATTTATGTATTTAGGGGTTTATTTCTGTGTGAATTTAGCATAGTTTTCTTGTTGTTCTTCAATATGAGTCTCCGTCGATCATCTCGCTTTCTGCATTCATGTTCAGAAGAGTGTGAATATTATTCGGGGTTTTTTTTATTCGGTCTATAAAAAAATTATCTGCTGGGCTGAAGTTGGACAACTTTCCGGAGGATACAGTTTGCGTGGCCTTCACTGTTGAGATTTCTGACAAGATATTTGAGGCTTCGTGTTGGTTTATTTAGCATAATTTTCATTGAGTCTCGTGCATTATTAGGTAGATGATGAGAGTGCTCTTTAATTTGAGGCACGTTGGTGTGTGTTAACCAATTGGCACACATGCAATTTTAGCGTTCCTGTAATTCATCAGTCTTATAGCAAAATCATAAAACATTACGAATATCCTTCATGTCGGTCCTTTTATTGAAAACATTATCCATTAGTTTCCATTGCTCCTGACTTTTATGGTATAGGCCTACCCCAGTGAATAGGCCAAAAATCCATCCGCCGAGCTCATGAATACAACTTATACACTCAAATTATTCTGTATTATAGAGTTCTGAGAGCCATGGAATTGGGGAATTGAAGACATATGGCACTGTACCTCTGGCCTGGACTTGGGGCTTCAAATTCTGAGCATTTTGGATACAATTGGGTCCGAAAGTAGCGCTTTTTAGCCATGTTATGGAGGCATCTTTTTTCAACATGGCTACTTTTCCAGTTTTGGAACATAAGTCGTTTACGGGTGGTCTTATTTGGGTCAGAATTTCTCCAAAAAGTCACTGGTCAACCCCCCCCCCCCCCAAAAAAAAAATGAAAGAAAATGAAAGATGACATGTTGATCATCATTTTTTTTCTTCTGTGCAGCCTGAACAATTGTGAGAGCTCTGAGTATTTTAAAAAGAATTTTTAAGTATGGGGATATACACTAGTGTCTATCGGAATTTGTTCACTGCGGTGCACCCGTATAATTTTTTGTGCGCATGCTCAGAACAGATCCTATCTACTGCCACCAAGATTGCCGACCGTGTCCCCTGTTGCTTTCCACAAATGGCCGATTAGGTGCGTTATTTTTTCTCTTCTTTAAATGTATGGTGTATATTTGAAGTTGGACAATTAATTCAAGTTTTCTCCAACTTTGGTGTAAAGTGAAAATCAA
>NW_022144854.1:0-12677 GCF_000002235.5 Strongylocentrotus purpuratus | reverse complement strand
TGTGAAGTCATTTTCAAGAAAATGGTATTTTTGTATACATTTCCAAACAGTGGTTGGCCGACCACCGTTGGAAAAACCAAACTATTGTCAACTACTGCTCCAAATTTGTCATTTTTTTCAGTCAAATTTTGTTTGCTATTGGTTACATGTTCATGAACGGGTGCAGGCCAGCTAGACTGGTTCCCTGCCTTACAATTTTTCCGGCATCTATAAATGGATCCATTTCATCTTTAGTGGAGTCAGGAACCAGACTACTTGACATTTTTGTTTTTCTTAGTTTTTCCAGCATTTTCGAACACAAAACTTCAAACATGTCAGTGTAACAATATTTGATCTATCATACTAACCCTCAAATAGGTCATATCTGAAAATTACAGCAAAATCCAATGATGTACAAAATTGTTACAACTCGTTCCTTGTTCTATGTTTAGAGGCAACATTTTATAGTCTAGATAGGCTAGATTGATTGCTAGTGGTCCAAACATGAATGTACCAAAATTTGTGGGGCTAGGATAAGGGAAAATTGGGGTTAGGGTCATTAAAGTTGAAAAATTGTCACACAACCCTATAGGAATGTCTCCCTAGGGTAGCATTTTCCGTAACAACAATATTAATAGTATAATAATAATTGTAAATCTGTTTCCCAGCAATAAAATATACATGGATGATGTATATATGACTTCATCAAAATAAACAGGTTACCTAGAGAATGAGTGTAGATGGATCCTTTTAGGGGAGATAGATCCTCATAGATACATGGATTACCGACTTACTCCAGCCAGTCAACGTTATTGATTACGTTTATTGTTACAAGCTTTTCAAAGCTGATGAATACTTTGCATCAGTAGTTTCATAACAAAGGGGGCTGATTAGTTTCAAGAGATAGTAGAGACAAATTAATAGGTGTCAGAGGAGGGACCAGCTCAAAAACCGTTACACTGGTACCTTTCACCCCCACCATTTTGATTTACTCTCCCGATACTAGAGACCGTGACATTATTAAATAAAAAGACTGCTTCAATTAGCCGACAAGCATAACCCATTTGTAATGCTTTGTAATGTACATGCATATATGTACAGTATATTTACATGTACACTGGAAACGTACAGTCCTAAGTACGGGCGGGGCGGGGGGGGGGGGGGGGGGGGGTTGAAGGGTTAACTCCTAACCCCCCCCCACCCCGCACTACCCTTTCAAATGAAAAACACATTTCTTTCTCTGTCAATAAATTGCTGGCTGACAATAATTGCCGTCCATTTCGAATAATTTAATAATTGATTATTCAAAACTTTGTTGACCAAATATTTCAATATTCGAAACTCCCCAATCATGTTTTACACACGGCAGGTTCAATTGCTTGCACCGTCAGTCAAAAGTTGCATGCAAAGTTCGCAGGTAAAAATTTGCATGCGACAATTGATGTTATGGAATGCTGGAGTGTTCTAGAGTACATATTTTCTGCTTTAAGGATGCGAACAATGAAATGCATTCAACAGAATGTTTAGCGTGAAAAATTGGCTTCTGACAATAAGCACTGCCAACTTGAAAATAAAAAAAAATCACAGTTTTTTTTTGCACTTGCGTAATTTTTTTTTCATTCTAACCGACAAAAAGCTATTGGAATATTTGGTTGATGATGGAATATTGGGTATATTCGGGGCAGCCCTAGTAACAAGTCTTATGTAAGAAGTTTGAACTGTCCACAAATCAGTTTTTGACTATATACTGCAGTCACCATTAATTTTTAAAGGGAAAATACAACATTTTGCAAACATCAAAAAATAAAACTACCAAATTATTTGAAATACCTTGCTGGACTGTTAGTGAATGACAGTCTAAAGCATCCTGTAAACTCATGGCACCTGGAAAACTGTCATTTTCAAGAAAGTGGTATTTTTGTAAACAATTTCCAACGCTAGTCAACCGACCAGCGTTGGAAAAAAACTGGCTTTTTTTCAAATGCTGGCCCCAATTAACCATATTTAGTTAGTCCGCATTTGTTTGCAATCGATTACACAGCTATGAACTGGTTACAAGCCAGCTAGACTGGTTCCCTGACCTAACAATTCCCCAATGTCTATAAATTGCTCTATTTGATCTTAAATGGAGTCAGGGAACCAGACTACAGGAAAATGATTGTTTTTCTTGGTTTTTATAGCATCTACGAACCCAAAATGTAAAAAAAGTAAGTGTAACAATATTTTCTATATAATACCAACATCCATCCATTTCTGAAAATTACAGCAAAAGCAAATGATGTATATTCCCTTTAACAAGTTATTGTTCATTCATTCGTTAGACATAGGCATTTGCCCGTGGTCTCCTCCTCAAATTACATACACAGTTGGGATCACTGGCTCCGCTCCCACCACAGCCCGTCTTTCCAGTGCTGCTGCTTTCAGTTCATTGGTGTCACACCTTGACCATTCACGGATGTTGTCCACCCACAAGTTATTGTTGTCTTGTCAGAAATCAGAAACATGAGCACTGAGCTTGCAATACTCTGAACAGGATGGCACAGGTATCATTATTCAAAATAATGAAAGCAATAGTGAGAATAATTGTATGATGTGACATATGGAATCAGTGGCCAGACTCTAAAAAATAAAAAATAAAAATTGTTGGGGGCAAAGAAATAGTTTTTGGTGCAGTCAAATAAAATCTAAAGCCTGTATACGGGCGTGCGTGCCCATTGTCAATGGTCCAGAAATAAGCCCTAGACAACTTAGAAGAGTAGTTGTTTTTAACATAGAAGCTGAGAACTGTATCAAACTGCAGAACGGTGAATAACAAATGTACAAAGACAATGTATGGCTGTTTTTCTACCAAAGTACCAATGTTCATAATGCTTTCATTGGCCAAAAATGTGTCCACATTTTATGATTCTTAAAAGTGAAGAAATAAAGAAAATAAATTATCTATTTGTTGATAAAGTGTTGGGAGAAAACTTGGGGTGGGGTGGGGGGGGGGGGGAGGCAAACTGGGGGGGGGGGGGAGCAAGGAAAAAACTGGGGGGGGGAATCAATTCCCACCCCCCCTACCCCCGCCACTGGATGGAATGTTCCAGTGCACAAATGTGAATCATTCATTATTTGTTTTATACAACGCCTGAATAAATCCTCGTCATCTGATTGGTCAACAAGTGTATGTGGCCATGCAGTGGAACTTCTATTTTTTGTGGTGCATCTTGGCTGTTGGTTAGGATGAATACATGTAATTCAATAACACATTATCAGCAAACCAAATGACAGGGATTTCTTCATTGTATAATTAACAAGAATATCTCGGTGGCGTAGCAAGGTCATTTTGATGGGGGGGGGGGAGGGTTAGACCGCCCTTTTTTGCACGAGTGCCCTTTTTTTCACGGTTTGCACTTGTGAAAGAAGCGGCACTCGTGAAAAAAGGGGCACTCATTGACAAAATATTGTAAATACCCCCCTGCTGGCTATGCCACTGTGTAGAAGATTTGAAAATAGATAAAATGAAGAAAAACAAAGGGAATTAATTAATTTTTTAAGTTCTTGATAATGTTTGCTTGAATGTTTGCATAGGAATAAAATCTATCCTATAACTCGATCACGTCAGGTATGAAGTCAATCCTTTTTTTAAATAAAGTTTTTAAAACTAAATACCATATTTAGCAGAGTCAATTAAAACAATATATAGAGATTTGCATTTGTTTGTGTACAAATGCAGGTTGATCTGACAGGCTACCATTTCATTGGAAACCACCCAGTGAAGTTGTGAATATTTTATGTCAGAACAGAGAAAGGTTCACGAAATTCAGTCTTTCCATCAACAACCAATTTGTTTTAATTAGCAAAAAAATGCATCTATTAGGGTACGATCATTTCAGTATACATTTTATGTACACGTACACGTTAGTTCCGGTTTTGATGACGTCTTCAATTAAAATGGGCAAAATGAATACTGATTTAGTTCAGAGGTGATACAGTTCAATATGAAGTGAAAAGAACTTCTGAAAATATGGAAATTATAATGCATGTCAATAACACCTACCTTTGATTCGATGACCTCACAGCATTTGGAAGCCCAATCAACATTGTATCAAATATCATTATTTTGCTACGAACATAGTCATTGCACACTGATCAAATGATGGATTAAAAAAAAAAAGAAATTTTCATTTATTTTCAATTTCTCCCTACAATAACTTCCAGTCTGCTGACATCATGATTCTGAAACCTGCAAAGTTGTTTTTTGGTTGTCGAAAGAATATCTAAGAGCACTTTTGTGAAATTTTGACGAATGGTTTTTAAATTAAAAAGTTCAACTGTCTTTGATGTGCCGCTAGAGGGTGCCCTTTCGGATGATGACGTCATAAGGCTGTTTTTGTGTGTGTTTTGGCATACCTCACTAAACACTTCCATAGTTTGTCTGTTGTAAAATGCTTCCGTTTCAAGGTATTTGTACACTTTTCTATTTTCATGCACTTCTGGTAACACCAGAAGAAAGTCAAACGGGTGCCCGGGAATAAAACATACTGCACTAAGCAATGTGTAATGATCACAAACAATCAACGGTATTCCATTCATTTAAAAAATGATAGTCCGAATAATTATTCAATTTTTTGACCTAAAATCGCTTGTAATTTGATACATGATGACATCATCTTCGGACCAGGGTTTGTTTGTTTGTTGGGTGGGGTGTTGGGGTGTTTGTTTGTTTGTTGTAACTATTTCGATAATTGCCCTGAAACAGAAATTGCAATTGACAGAAAATTGGAACAAAATTGCTTGTAATTTGATACCTCATGAAGTCATGATGTCAGAGAAAATGTGCACATTTTAAACATCAGGAGTGATGTTGGTTCAACGTGACAAATTTATACCGTAAAGCGTTGAGAAAAAAAGCTGCGAAGAATTATTCTCCGAAAAAATAAAAAAATAAAGTAGACATTCGCGTTTGTTGAGTTACAAATGCAGGGTGATCTGGCAGACAATTACTTCAGTGGACATTGCCCAGTTAAGTTGTGCATATTTTTGTCAGAACAGAAAAAAAATCAACAAATTCAGCTTTTTCCAGTGGATCCAATTGTTTTAATTTGAAAATAATGCGTCCTTTTAGGTTAGATAATTTTTTTTTATACGTACATGTTACTCCGGTTAGATGACGTCTTCAGTTAAAAGTTTGCAAACATATTTACTTCAGAGAGGATACATATAATGAAGTGAAAAGAACGTCTGAAAATATGAAATGTACAATGAATGTACACGTGTGTTACCCTAACATACGGTTAATGACGTCACAGCATTAGGGAGCCCAAGGTCAACATTGTACCTGACCTCATTATTTGTTCCATGAACATTGCCAGTGGATACAGATTATATAATATCTTTAATTTAAAAAAAAAATTGATGTTTCAAATTCTCCCCATTTTAACTTCCCTATTCGATTACATAATGTCCAAAGAATATCTATGGGCAATTAAGTAAAATTTTGATGAATGGTTTTTTAATTAAAAAAAGTTCAACTGTCTGTTACATGCCGCGAGGGGGCACCCTTTTAAATGATAACGTCATCATGCTATCATTGTGTTTAGTATCCCTAACTAAACATTTCCATAATTTGTTTCATTGTAGTAAAATGCTTCTGTTTTCAAGTTACATTAAATCCTTATTGCACTTCCTGTAACACGGTAAGTAAAGGTCGAACGGCTTTGTGCTCAAGATCCAAATTATTGCCCAGACAATGTCTAACTGATTAACGAAAATGAGACAATACTCCATTCATGTAAAAAGTTAAAATTCAAAGTGATTTTTCAAATTTTGGACCTTAAATTGCTTGTTATTTGATACCTGATGATGTCATGATGACATCACAATTTTGTCATATCTTCGGACCAGGGCTCAGGTTTATAGTATGAACCTGACTTCATGCTAGGTGTTATCATCATCTTGTAAACCGTGTTTGAAAGAAATTTCTGTTTGTTTTGATGTGAGGGTCATGTATATATTTTGAATTCGCCTAACTGACCTTGTAGCCTTGAAAGTAATGACAAACAGTGGTACTCATTAATGATCTATTAATTTGATTACAAAATAGGATTATGATTTATCATTTTGTTCAAGTGTTATAAGAAAAAGAAGATGGCCACCTTCAACTAAAATCGCTGATACCTGATGACTTCATCATGGCGTCTGTATGCACACCTCTGGATCAGGGATGATGTTGCTTCAAGTTACAAGAGTTTATGCCATAAATCGTTAAAAGAAAACCTGCTGAGAATTATTGTCTGGCAAAAAAAAAGAAAAAGAAGGAAAGAAAGACGTAAAGAAGAGGAGAAGATTAGTTCTTATCAATTCTAAACGGCGATTCACCCAATAAAGAAGACTTATTCAAAATGTGATCAGGTCATCACCCAACAATGGTTATTTTCCACACAAGCTCAGTGAATGACGAATAATTTGCCTTCTGGGTTTTTGAAAATAAATAAAATATCAGAATTGGCCTGAATTGAAAAAAAATGAGATGAGAAAGTGGTTCTTACATTTGCATTTGAATAAAACTAAGAATTGATTTGATTACAGATGGCAAGATTAGAGTTAAGAACAAAGATGATCAGCAGACTTTGTGGAGGGCCTCGCATTGGATGTTTCTTCCTTGGTGCCACTATTTTCTTCCTATCTGCAGTAAGAGGACGCAGGTTAGATGGTTGAGTATTCAAACTCATATGATTTTTGTAGCAGGGGTACATGATGAATTTTGTGCTGTGTTATTACCCCTCGTGATCACTCGTAAAACAACCTTTTTTGGTGTAAAGAATGCTGGTTTACCTGTGAGAGAGGAACAACTGGGTTCTGGGAAGTGTAAGGGGGTACCTCAATATTACTAGTGAAAATTTACTCGAAAGCGAACTGAAAGAATAAAAAAAAATGAAAGGAACAAAATCAGTGTTTTTGTTTCCACCAAATAATTATTGGCTCTTGCGTACGCTGTGGTAGAGGGATTGCTGGATGCGTGTTAGTTTTGTGTTTGTTGGGAAGGGGCATAATTGATACACGCAGCCAATGTTCGGTGTTAGAGTCAGATGCCTGGGATGGAGTATATGAGCCCTTTTCAGTCAGACTTGTGTTTTTTTTGAAAGAAGTGTTTTATTTAAATTAGAAAAATAGCAATTAATGATTTGGATTTTATAGCCCGTGATACTATGATGTCCCACCTGTTTTTAATGTTTTTTTTTGTGAAGGGGGAAACAGCATATTTGCTGTGCTGTTTGCACTTCAAAAGTCATTGTATGTTTCATTCTTTTATTTTGCATTACCTCTCTATGCATATGATGGTAAAGAATATTTACATGGGGCCAGCATTTTGCAATGATCAAGGCAAAGGGATTTCAGCTTTTTGATTTAATGTGTCGCAGTGTCTCCGTTGTTTAACAAAGTTGATCCGATTATGTACTTGGACGCTATAACAGAGCAGTAAATTCATGCACCCCTGTGTGCATGTTGTTTCATTCAAAATAAAGTATTACGTAACCTTTAGAAATCGGCCTTCACAACCACAAGGCTGTACCGATCAGTATACTTGTACTTCAAGTATAGTTCCCTTATGATTTGCACGTTCTCCTCATCCAGTTCTCTTCCTATATTGGGCGGATTGAGATGTGTTAATCCTTGACCGAATCAGGTCATCCTTAATGTTTTTGTGCTGTTTATATGCCAAAATCGGCTGGGTTTCAAAGAGTGCATTCAGATATTCATTTTAATGTGCTGAGTATGGGGAAGTTAGTTCTTCAATTTTGTGATATGCCTTGCGTTGAAAAGTTGTTTTACCCAATGTAAAATAATAATATTCTTTGCATTTTTAACCGCAGCTGATTCTGGATATCTATTTAAAAGTGGCACACATTGGCTATGATGGTTAACAATGTCTTAACTGTCAAGTGGCAGTTCCTGGTGTCGACGTTTTGGACATTTCAACAGTGTGCATAATTATAGTTATATTCATAAAGTGGATTTTTTATTCTAATTAGTAACTATAGTATAAGGATTTAAAAAGGAAATTAAGCTTCCAACTTTTTTGCTGTAGTAAACAAATCAGCTGAAAAACCATGGTGTCAGATGTAGGGGACAGTGGGGCAATTTGCATTTTTTGGTTAAATTGACCCTGGCGTCTAATCTCATGTCACACGTTCTGAAATGATAAATATGCTGCCCTCAGGTCGGTGTATCTTTGAAGAACATTTTCAAGCCATATGAAGCAAATAGCATACAAATGTAGCGTCCATTTGAACAAGTGAAAAGCAAATGAAAACTGGCTCAACTTACCCCACGGGTTGAACTATGCCACGGGTAAGTTGATCATACTGTATATGGTAATAATTAAGGTGAAAAAAAAGATATCAAGCTCTTGATTGTCATCAAAGCGACAAATGATGCACACGCAATGTTTTGTCTTATTGACTAAAATTTGTATGACATGTTTTTAATGTCATCAAACTTTGCCAGAATTACTTAAGTTTTCAACACTTTGATAACAACGGGAAGAAATATAAAGAAATATTAAGTCAAATGGGTAAGTTAAATTATACCATAGTCAAACTAACACTCAAACTGGATGAACAAAAATGTTATTATTTTTTTTAAACAACAACTTTTGTTATTCAAATATGGAATTGGGGCAAGTTGATCCATGGCTCAACTGCCCCATTTTTAGTGGCTTGACTTACCCCACCCTACTCTTTCATATTAATTAGTGTACCATATTTGACACATGCTCAGCACATACAAGTCTTCATGATAATAGCCCAATATATCCCCTTATTTCATGCTGCCTATTGATTAGAACAACCTGTGAGTGTGAGGTGCTTATCCTTTCTGAGAAATTCACTTTTGAAGATAAAATTGTTTTTTTCCTTCAGACAACATGCACATTTAACTAAACTGGCCATTCACGCACATCAGAAAGGAATTACACGCACATCAGAAAGGAATTAATGAAGGAGGTCACAAATAGAGGGCAGTATTTTAATATTGTTGCTACTCATTGGCCAGATAGAGGGGGTGGCTCAACTTACGCCCGCTCTCCTTTACTCAGCCAAATCGATTTTGTGTGTGTATCCATTTTATAACAAAAACTCTGTGATGCGTTTGACATGGAGAAATGTTTTTTTTTCTAGTTTTTGTAGTAGTTTCATCACCTACTAATAAATACACTTCATGGCAAAACATGTTTTGTTTGAGTGTGACTTGCCAAAACAACAGTTATTATGGGTGTCGGAAGTGCAGTGTACATTTATTGGTGTTGGATGAACTGTCTTAAATTAAATTACAAAGTAGAAAGAATCAGTTTGAAAATTCTTTTGGCATAAAATAAATGAACCCCTTTTCTCTGCCTTAAAAACAAGTTTTTGCCCTAGCAATGTGAAAACAAGCAGCCAAAATGCCTACAGAAATTCTGTAATGTTATCCCGAAGCATTTTTTATTTCTAAAGAAAGTACACTTTCCGTATTCCATCTCACTGGCATACACTCAAATAAATTAATTTGATACTACATGTATGTTTGAGGTTGTGATGCTTGTTTTTGTAGATTTCATACATTTCGCACTTTCAGCCAAGTCCTTTCACTTTTGCATGGAATTGCCCCAAGGTTTATTAGTGTACTATTTCCAATTTAGTAAACAAAGAACTTCAGTCTGATAATAACAAAACAACTGAAATGTGAAAATGAAGATTTATATTTCAAACGTACCGGTACAGGAGGGTGACCTTTTCAGATATTTAATGTCTGGAAGTGTCGGAAATGTAACCCACAAGATTTTGTCAGGAAAGTGTTCAAGACATTCTGGATTCCTTATTCTTTTGGGTACAGATACCAGTTGGCTATATATCATCAGCCTGTATGGCATGGTTTGCAAGCACCTGCAATACACTACATGGGAGCTGTCCTTATTGGTCTTGGAGTGATCTTCACTCTGTGTAGTTTTTTTGCTCTTGGATTCTATGGAACATTTCTAGGTATGTACATGTACTGGGTAGTTAACTTGTAAAGGTAGGGTTGTCATTTTATTCGTTTTGTTTGTTTGAAGCAACAAAGTGCTCAAAATCTAAAGAACGGTGTTTAACAACTAACCTGATTACCTTCAATTCAAAGTTTTGGTGTAATGACCTGAAATACCTCAACAGAGCTGCGTTGTAATAATTGAAAACGTGGAACAAATTTCGCAATAGAAATTATTGGCTTTCCTGCAAAGTTCTCAGAAAAGCCTTATTTTTTGGTTCTGATTTCAGCTTTTCTGGCTTTGGCCGGAAACAACTTATTTTTTGGTTGTGAAATTGTGTTTGTTTGTTGGTTTTTCTGCAAACTTTGCTGAAAGCCTTATTTTGATGTACATTACAGGCTTTTTAATATTATACTTTCATTCTATTTTCAGTTATTTAATTTTGAGTCATTTACATTATGGGTTGCATCTGCCATTGTGATGAAAATTGACAAGATGGTTGCACCTGCAAAAAAGTACCATGCCAATGAAGTAATTTCAGACATGGAACCCAAATTGTTGCAAAATTGATTGTTGATGGATGTTTCGCTGAAAGGGGCCTGCTTTAAATTTTGCACTGAAAAAATAAAGATTGGTGGAACAATAGAGCATACAGAGTTTTTTATTTTATTTGATTTTAGGGGAGGGTTCAAAACGCATGTATGCACATTATACCAAGCTTTTTAAAATGTTAAATTTCTGTGAAAGCTTTTAGCACATAATCAGATGAAGTTGAAACTTAACAAAATATCGTAATTAAAACATATTTGTTTGAAGCTGCTCTTGTTTTTAACCAGTGATAAGATTCAAAGTATTCATGCTTTCTTGGAAGTTGGCAGTCTTTGTATCATTCAATTAAGAAAACCAAAAACAAGTCATGTTCTGGGAAACAACTTTCTAAGAATTTGTTTTCATGAAAACAGTTTTCTTTGTTTGTATAAAACCATAGGTGATTATTTTGGTATTTTCTTGGAGCATCGTGTCAAACGATTTCCCTTCAATTTGATGGAGAATCCCATGTACTGGGGAACAGTAATGGAATACCTTGGATATGCCCTTTGGTAAGTAATTTATGAATAATTTGTTGTACCGATTGCATACAGTGTATTCTCCGAAAGCAATGGAAGTACTCAATCAAATTTTTTACTGGAAATGCATTCAAAGCTAAGGGAGAAATATCACACTTTAAATTCACGACAGCTAAAATTGATTGTGCTAGTTCTTTTTATCCAAGACATTGTTGTGTCTAAGTTCTCCTGTTTCTTGGCAGCCTGGCACTCAGCAACCTCCCGTCCAGTGGCCCCATGCCTGGCAGCCGAGCACCCAGTGGTGACACTCCAAGGAGCATTGCCCCCTTACACCCTGTGCACAGCTGCCTTGCACTCCTTAGTTTCCCATGCTAGTTCTTTTTTCTGGCAGCCTCGCACTAAGCAGCAGTGTGTCCCAGCAACCTCACACCCAGTGGGCCTGCAACCAGCGGTCTCATGTCTGATGATTAGCCCACATCCAGCAGCCCAGTAAGGTCCCCCAACCTGCATCCATCATTATCGTGCTCTTGTGCCAAACAGCTCCATACCCAGCGGTCAGCCGCAGCTACTTTGCGGTCCATGGCCCCATGCCCTGCAGCCTGTACCCAGCAACCCAGTACCCAGCAGCCCAGCACCCAGCACCCCAGTCAGCCCTGTGCCGAGGGGTCTCCTGTTCCCAGCAGCCTCACGCCAAGTATTGCTACAGCTGAACCAACCAAACTCACCAAACTTAGCACTTCTGAACCGAACCGAACCAAACTGAAAAATAATAAAAACTTGCACCAAAGAATTATCAAGTCTACTTCACTCTACTTACCTGTAGAGCAATACTACTTATGCATATTCCCTATACCGGCAGGTATTTTACACTAAGAGTTTCATACACTAGCGTCTTCTGGCGTCCTACCCATAATACCACGCGGCAGCGTGCCTTGTGAGCGTCCTCTTTTCTCTTAGCGGCAGGTCGGGTAAGACGTATACAAATACGCTCCGTATTTTCATCGTTTTTTGATACCCTTTTGCGCTTTTAAGAGAAGTATTTGATTAGAGAAAGTGTATGTAGAGTATAGTTTTGAATTATTGAGTGATTAGTTCATAATTATGAAGCGTTTGGGGAGAACTGATCTGTCACAAACTGGGGGGAAATTTCTCTCCCACGGGACGGACCAAGTTCTCGGGGGAGTCTGCCGTTAACGCTGCGTCATTACGTTACCGCGGCAGCAGTCCCTCGTCCAGCACCCTCAGCCACTGCCGGCTGGGGGCGTTGGCAGTTCCGCCGACCAGTTAAAGGGACCTCGGTCTCCTTCTCCGGTCAGTTCAAGTGGAACACCCAAACAAGAGGCTCGCTCCGCCAACGTTCCACCAAAACATACCTCCTGTGCCGAGCGAAGCCTTAAAAGGGCCGACAGGGCAACGTGGCTCGGGTATGAGCGCCGCTTTAGCCTCCGGCCGTTCCCCGAGCGCGGGGCAAGCCCAAGGGGACTGACCACCACGCTCCCTGCAGTGGGCTCTAGTCACCCGTGCCCTACCGACACTGTGCCGAGTACCACTGGTTGCTGGGACGGGCTGTTGCACGGGCTATTGGACCGACCAGCGTTCGCTCAGCCCACGGGCCTGAAGCGCTGTCGGCCGGGTATGCTATG
>NW_022144853.1:0-12874 GCF_000002235.5 Strongylocentrotus purpuratus | reverse complement strand
TTTAACCCCCACCCCCTTCTATATACTCTAGACGTTATATGCACCAAACGTTTAGGTTTGTTCTGGACATTGGTTGATATGCGCTCAAATAAGACCTTTTAATGTCGGCTGCTAGAATTTTTGCACCCCGTATTCGATGAGGTATATAATAATCTACATTTCATGTGAGTTTCAGCACATTTAAAGCAAATGGGAAATCAGCAACGAATGTATTAACCCCCACCCCCTTCTATATACTCTAGACGTTATATGCACCAAACGTTTAGGTTTGTTCTGGACATTGGTTGATATGCGCTCAAATAAGACCTTTTTAATGTCGGCTGCTAGAATTTTTGCACCCCGTATTCGATGAGGTATATAATAATCTACATTTCATGTGAGTTTCAGCACATTTAAAGCAAATGGGAAATCAGCAACGAATGTATTAACCCCCAACCCCCTTCTATATACTCTAGACGTTATATGCACCAAACGTTTAGTTTGTTCTGGACATTGGTTGATATGCGCTCAAATAAGACCTTTTTAATGTCGGCTGCTAGAATTTTTGCACCCCGTATTCGATGAGGTATATAATAATCTACATTTCATGTGAGTTTCAGCACATTTAAAGCAAATGGGAAATCAGCAACGAATGTATTAACCCCAACCCCCTTCTATATACTCTAGACGTTATATGCACCAAAAGTTTAAGTTTGTTCTGGACATTGGTTGATATGCGCTCAAATAAGACCTTTTTAATGTCGGCTGCTAGAATTTTTGCACCCCGTATTCGATGAGGTATATAATAATCTACATTTCATGTGAGTTTCAGCACATTTAAAGCAAATGGGAAATCAGCAACGATTGTATTAACCCCCACCCCCTTCTATATACTCTAGACGTTATATGCACCAAACGTTTAGGTTTGTTCTGGACATTGGTTGATATGCGCTCAAATAAGACCTTTTTATTGTCAGCTGCTAGAATTTTTGCACCCTGTATTGGATGAGGTATATAATAATCTACATTTCATGTGATTTTCAGCAAAATTAAGGCAAATGGGAAATAGCGGCGACTGTATTAAAGCCCGAAACCCCCTCACCGATATACTCTACGTGTTATGCGCTATACGTTTAGGTTTGTTCTGCCACATTGATTGATATGCGCTCAAATAAGACCTTTTTAATGTCGGTTTCTAGCATTTTTGCACCCCGTATTCGATGAGGTATATAATAATCTACATTTCATGTGAGTTTCAGCACATTTAAAGCAAATGGGAAATCAGCAACGAATGTATTAACCCCCACCCCCCTTCTATATACTCTGACGTTATATGCACCAAACGTTTAGGTTTGTTCTGGACATTGGTTGATATGCGCTCAAATAAGACCTTTTTAATGTCGGCTGCTAGAATTTTTGCACCCTGTATTCGATGAGGTATATAATAATCTACATTTCATGTGAGTTTCAGCACATTTAAAGCAAATGGGAAATCAGCAACGAATGTATTAACCCCCACCCCCTTCTATATACTCTAGACGTTATATGCACCAAAAGTTTAAGTTTGTTCTGGACATTGGTTGATATGCGCTCAAATAAGACCTTTTTAATGTCGGCTGCTAGAATTTTTGCACCCTGTATTCGATGAGGTATATAATAATCTACATTTCATGTGAGTTTCAGCACATTTAAAGCAAATGGGAAATCAGCAACGATTGTATTAACCCCCACCCCCTTCTATATACTCTAGACGTTATATGCACCAAACGTTTAGGTTTGTTCTGGACATTGGTTGATATGCGCTCAAATAAGACCTTTTTAATGTCAGCTGCTAGAATTTTTGCACCCTGTATTGGATGAGGTATATAATAATCTACATTTCATGTGATTTTCAGCACAAATTAAGGCAAATGGGAAATAGCGGCGACTGTATTAAAGCCCGAAACCCCCTCACCGATATACTCTACGTGTTATGCGCTATACGTTTAGGTTTGTTCTGCCACATTGGTTGATATGCGCTCAAATAAGACCTTTTTAATGTCGGTTTCTAGCATTTTTGCACCCCGTATTCGATGAGGTATATAATAATCTACATTTCATGTGAGTTTCAGCACATTTAAAGCAAATGGGAAATCAGCAACGAATGTATTAACCCCCACCCCCTTCTATATACTCTAGACGTTATATGCACCAAACGTTTAGGTTTGTTCTGGACATTGGTTGATATGCGCTCAAATAAGACCTTTTTAATGTCGGCTGCTAGAATTTTTGCACCCTGTATTCGATGAGGTATATAATAATCTACATTTCATGTGAGTTTCAGCACATTTAAAGCAAATGGGAAATCAGCAACGAATGTATTAACCCCACCCCCTTCTATATACTCTAGACGTTATATGCACCAAACGTTTAGTTTGTTCTGGACATTGGTTGATATGCGCTCAAATAAGACCTTTTTATTGTCAGCTGCTAGAATTTTTGCACCCCGTATTGGATGAGGTATATAATAATCTACATTTCATGTGATTTTCAGCAAATTAAGGCAAATGGGAAATAGCGGCGACTGTATTAAAGCCCAAACCCCCTTCTATATACTCTACATGTTATATGCGCCATACGTTTAGGTTTGTTCTGCCACATTGATTGATATGCGCTCAAATAAGACCTTTTTAATGTCGGTTTCTAGAATTTTTGCACCCCGTATTCGATGAGGTATATAATAATCTACATTTCATGTGAGTTTCAGCACATTTAAAGCAAATGGGAAATCAGCAACGAATGTATTAACCCCCATCCCCTTCTATATACTCTAGACGTTATATGCACCAAACGTTTAGGTTTGTTCTGGACATTGGTTGATATGCGCTCAAATAAGACCTTTTTAATGTCGGCTGCTAGAATTTTTGCACCCCGTATTCGATGAGGTATATAATAATCTACATTTCATGTGAGTTTCAGCACATTTAAAGCAAATGGGAAATCAGCAACGAATTGTATTAACCCCCACCCCCTTCTATATACTCTAGACGTTATATGCACCAAACGTTTAGGTTTGTTCTGGACATTGGTTGATATGCGCTCAAATAAGACCTTTTTAATGTCGGCTGCTAGAATTTTTGCACCCCGTATTCGATGAGGTATATAATAATCTACATTTCATGTGAGTTTCAGCACATTTAAAGCAAATGGGAAATCAGCAACGATTGTATTAACCCCCACCCCCTTCTATATACTCTAGACGTTATATGCACCAAACGTTTAGGTTTGTTCTGGACATTGGTTGATATGCGCTCAAATAAGACCTTTTTAATGTCAGCTGCTAGAATTTTTGCACCCCGTATTCGATGAGGTATATAATAATCTACATTTCATGTGAGTTTCAGCACATTTAAAGCAAATGGGAAATCAGCAACGATTGTATTAACCCCAACCCCCTTCTATATACTCTAGACGTTATATGCACCAAACGTTTAAGTTTGTTCTGGACATTGGTTGATATGCGCTCAAATAAGACCTTTTTAATGTCGGCTGCTAGAATTTTTGCACCCCGTATTCGATGAGGTATATAATAATCTACATTTCATGTGAGTTTTCAGCACATTTAAAGCAAATGGGAAATCAGCAACGATGTATTAACCCCAACCCCCTTCTATATACTCTAGACGTTATATGCACTAAAACGTTTAAGTTTGTTCTGGACATTGGTTGATATGCGCTCAAATAAGACCTTTTTAATGTCGGCTGCTAGAATTTTTGCACCCTGTATTCGATGAGGTATATAATAATCTACATTTCATGTGAGTTTCAGCACATTTAAAGCAAATGGGAAATCAGCAACGATTGTATTAACCCCCACCCCCTTCTATATACTCTAGACGTTATATGCACCAAACGTTTAGGTTTGTTCTGGACATTGGTTGATATGCGCTCAAATAAGACCTTTTTATTGTCGGCTGCTAGAATTTTTGCACCCTGTATTCGATGAGGTATATAATAATCTACATTTCATGTGATTTTCAGCAAATTTAAGGCAAATGGGAAATAGCGCGACTGTATTAAAGCCCGAAACCCCCTCCCGATATACTCTACGTGTTATGCGCTATACGTTTAGGTTTGTTCTGCCACATTGATTGATATGCGCTCAAATAAGACCTTTTTAATGTCGGCTGCTAGAATTTTTGCACCCTGTATTCGATGAGGTATATAATAATCTACATTTCATGTGAGTTTCAGCACATTTAAAGCAAATGGGAAATCAGCAACGAATGTATTAACCCCCACCCCTTCTATATACTCTGGACGTTATATGCACCAAAAGTTTAAGTTTGTTCTGGACATTGGTTGATATGCGCTCAAATAAGACCTTTTTAATGTCGGCTGCTAGAATTTTTGCACCCTGTATTCGATGAGGTATATAATAATCTACATTTCATGTGAGTTTCAGCACATTTAAAGCAAATGGGAAATCAGCAACGATTGTATTAACCCCCCCCCCCTTCTATATACTCTAGACGTTATATGCACCAAACGTTTAGGTTTGTTCTGGACATTGGTTGATATGCGCTCAAATAAGACCTTTTTAATGTCAGCTGCTAGAATTTTTGCACCCTGTATTCGATGAGGTATATAATAATCTACATTTCATGTGATTTTCAGCAAAATTAAGGCAAATGGGAAATAGCAGGCGACTGTATTAAACCCGAAACCCCTCACCGATATACTCTACGTGTTATGCGCTATACGTTTAGGTTTGTTCTGGACATTGGTTGATATGCGCTCAAATAAGACCTTTTTAATGTCGGTTTCTAGAATTTTTGCACCCCGTATTCGATGAGGTATATAATAATCTACATTTCATGTGAGTTTCAGCACATTTAAAGCAAATGGGAAATCAGCAACGAATGTATTAACCCCCACCCCCTTCTATATACTCTAGACGTTATATGCACCAAACGTTTAGTTTGTTCTGGACATTGGTTGATATGCGCTCAAATAAGACCTTTTTAATGTCGGCTGCTAGAATTTTTGCACCCTGTATTCGATGAGGTATATAATAATCTACATTTCATGTGAGTTTCAGCACATTTAAAGCAAATGGGAAATCAGCAACGAATGTATTAACCCCCACCCCCTTCTATATACTCTGGACGTTATATGCACCAAACGTTTAGGTTTGTTCTGGACATTGGTTGATATGCGCTCAAATAAGACCTTTTTAATGTCGGCTGCTAGAATTTTTGCACCCTGTATTCGATGAGGTATATAATAATCTACATTTCATGTGAGTTTCAGCACATTTAAAGCAAATGGGAAATCAGCAACGAATGTATTAACCCCCACCCCCTTCTATATACTCTAGACGTTATATGCACCAAACGTTTAGGTTTGTTCTGGACATTGGTTGATATGCGCTCAAATAAGACCTTTTTAATGTCGGCTGCTAGAATTTTTGCACCCCGTATTCGATGAGGTATATAATAATCTACATTTCATGTGAGTTTCAGCACATTTAAAGCAAATGGAAATCAGCAACGAATGTATTAACCCCCACCCCCTTCTATATACTCTAGACGTTATATGCACCAAAGTTTAGGTTTGTTCTGGACATTGGTTGATATGCGCTCAAATAAGACCTTTTTATGTCGGCTGCTAGAATTTTTGCACCCTGTATTCGATGAGGTATATAATAATCTACATTTCATGTGAGTTTCAGCACATTTAAAGCAAATGGGAAATCAGCAACGAATGTATTAACCCCCACCCCCTTCTATATACTCTAGACGTTTATGCACCAAACGTTTAAGTTTGTTCTGGACATTGGTTGATATGCGCTCAAATAAGACCTTTTTAATGTCGGCTGCTAGAATTTTTGCACCCTGTATTCGATGAGGTATATAATAATCTACATTTCATGTGAGTTTCAGCACATTTAAAGCAAATGGGAAATCAGCAACGATTGTATTAACCCCCCCCCCCTTCTATATACTCTAGACGTTATATGCACCAAACGTTTAGGTTTGTTCTGGACATTGGTTGATATGCGCTCAAATAAGACCTTTTTATTGTCAGCTGCTAGAATTTTTGCACCCTGTATTGGATGAGGTATATAATAATCTACATTTCATGTGATTTTCAGCAAAATTAAGGCAAATGGGAAATAGCGGCGACTGTATTAAAGCCCGAAACCCCCTCACCGATATACTCTACATGTTATGCGCTATACGTTTAGGTTTGTTCTGCCACATTGATTGATATGCGCTCAAATAAGACCTTTTTAATGTCGGTTTCTAGCATTTTTGCACCCCGTATTCGATGAGGTATATAATAATCTACATTTCATGTGAGTTTCAGCACATTTAAAGCAAATGGGAAATCAGCAACGAATGTATTAACCCCAACCCCCTTCTATATACTCTGGACGTTATATGCACCAAACGTTTAGGTTTGTTCTGGACATTGGTTGATATGCGCTCAAATAAGACCTTTTTAATGTCGGCTGCTAGAATTTTTGCACCCTGTATTCGATGAGGTATATAATAATCTACATTTCATGTGAGTTTCAGCACATTTAAAGCAAATGGGAAATCAGCAACGAATGTATTAACCCCCACCCCTTCTATATACTCTGGACGTTATATGCACCAAACGTTTAAGTTTGTTCTGGACATTGGTTGATATGCGCTCAAATAAGACCTTTTTAATGTCGGCTGCTAGAATTTTTGCACCCTGTATTCGATGAGGTATATAATAATCTACATTTCATGTGAGTTTCAGCACATTTAAAGCAAATGGGAAATCAGCAACGAATGTATTAACCCCCACCCCCTTCTATATACTCTGACGTTATATGCACCAAACGTTTAGGTTTGTTCTGGACATTGGTTGATATGCGCTCAAATAAGACCTTTTTAATGTCGGCTGCTAGATTTTTGCACCCCGTATTCGATGAGGTATATAATAATCTACATTTCATGTGAGTTTCAGCACATTTAAAGCAAATGGGAAATCAGCAACGAATGTATTAACCCCACCCCCTTCTATATACTCTAGACGTTATATGCACCAAACGTTTAGGTTTGTTCTGGACATTGGTTGATATGCGCTCAAATAAGACCTTTTTAATGTCGGCTGCTAGAATTTTTGCACCCTGTATTCGATGAGGTATATAATAATCTACATTTCATGTGAGTTTCAGCACATTTAAAGCAAATGGGAAATCAGCAACGATTGTATTAACCCCCACCCCCTTCTATATACTCTAGACGTTATATGCACCAAACGTTTAGGTTTGTTCTGGACATTGGTTGATATGCGCTCAAATAAGACCTTTTTAATGTCGGCTGCTAGAATTTTTGCACCCTGTATTGGATGAGGTATATAATAATCTACATTTCATGTGATTTTCAGCAAAATTAAGGCAAATGGGAAATAGCGGCGACTGTATTAAAGCCCAACCCCCTCACTATATACTCTAGATTTTATGCGCTATACGTTTAGGTTTGTTCTGCCACATTGATTGATATGCGCTCAAATAAGACCTTTTTAATGTCGGCTTCTAGAATTTTTGCACCCCGTATTCGATGAGGTATATAATAATCTACATTTCATGTGAGTTTCAGCACATTTAAAGCAAATGGGAAATCAGCAACGAATGTATTAACCCCATCCCCTTCTATATACTCTGGACGTTATATGCACCAAAAGTTTAAGTTTGTTCTGGACATTGGTTGATATGCGCTCAAATAAGACCTTTTTAATGTCGGCTGCTAGAATTTTTGCACCCTGTATTCGATGAGGTATATAATAATCTACATTTCATGTGAGTTTCAGCACATTTAAAGCAAATGGGAAATCAGCAACGATTGTATTAACCCCCACCCCCTTCTATATACTCTAGACGTTATATGCACCAAACGTTTAGGTTTGTTCTGGACATTGGTTGATATGCGCTCAAATAAGACCTTTTTATTGTCAGCTGCTAGAATTTTTGCACCCTGTATTGGATGAGGTATATAATAATCTACATTTCATGTGATTTTCAGCAAATTAAGGCAAATGGGAAATAGCGGCGACTGTATTAAAGCCCGAAACCCCCTCACCGATATACTCTACATGTATGCGCTATACGTTTAGGTTTGTTCTGCCACATTGATTGATATGCGCTCAAATAAGACCTTTTTAATGTCGGTTTCTAGAATTTTTGCACCCCGTATTCGATGAGGTATATAATAATCTACATTTCATGTGAGTTTCAGCACATTTAAAGCAAATGGGAAATCAGCAACGAATGTATTAACCCCCATCCCCTTCTATATACTCTGGACGTTATATGCACCAAAAGTTTAAGTTTGTTCTGGACATTGGTTGATATGCGCTCAAATAAGACCTTTTTAATGTCGGCTGCTAGAATTTTTGCACCCTGTATTCGATGAGGTATATAATAATCTACATTTCATGTGAGTTTCAGCACATTTAAAGCAAATGGGAAATCAGCAACGATTGTATTAACCCCCACCCCTTCTATATACTCTAGACGTTATATGCACCAAACGTTTAGGTTTGTTCTGGACATTGGTTGATATGCGCTCAAATAAGACCTTTTTATTGTCAGCTGCTAGAATTTTTGCACCCTGTATTGGATGAGGTATATAATAATCTACATTTCATGTGATTTTCAGCAAAATTAAGGCAAATGGGAAATAGCGGCGACTGTATTAAAGCCCGAAACCCCTCACCGATATACTCTACATGTTATGCGCTATAACGTTTAGGTTTGTTCTGCCACATTGATTGATATGCGCTCAAATAAGACCTTTTTAATGTCGGTTTCTAGAATTTTTGCACCCCGTATTCGATGAGGTATATAATAATCTACATTTCATGTGAGTTTCAGCACATTTAAAGCAAATGGGAAATCAGCAACGAATGTATTAACCCCCACCCCCTTCTATATACTCTAGACGTTATATGCACCAAAATTTAGTTTGTTCTGGACATTGGTTGATATGCGCTCAAATAAGACCTTTTTAATGTCGGCTGCTAGAATTTTTGCACCCTGTATTCGATGAGGTATATAATAATCTACATTTCATGTGAGTTTCAGCACATTTAAAGCAAATGGGAAATCAGCAACGAATGTATTAACCCCCATCCCCTTCTATATACTCTGGACGTTATATGCACCAAATTTAGGTTTGTTCTGGACATTGGTTGATATGCGCTCAAATAAGACCTTTTTAATGTCGGCTGCTAGAATTTTTGCACCCTGTATTCGATGAGGTATATAATAATCTACATTTCATGTGAGTTTCAGCACATTTAAAGCAAATGGGAAATCAGCAACGAATGTATTAACCCCCACCCCCTTCTATATACTCTAGACGTTATATGCACCAAACGTTTAGGTTTGTTCTGGACATTGGTTGATATGCGCTCAAATAAGACCTTTTTAATGTCGGCTGCTAGAATTTTTGCACCCTGTATTCGATGAGGTATATAATAATCTACATTTCATGTGATTTTCAGCACATTTAAAGCAAATGGGAAATAGCAACGACTGTATTAAACCCAAACCCTCACCTATATACTCTAGACGTTATGCGCCAAACGTTTAGGTTTGTTCTGGACATTGGTTGATATGCGCTCAAATAAGACCTTTTAATGTCGGCTGCTAGAATTTTTGCACCCGTATTCGATGAGGTATATAATAATCTACATTTCATGTGATTTTCAGCACATTTAAGGCAAATGGGAAATCAGCAACGACTGTATTAAGCCCCAACCCCCTCACCGATATACTCTACATGTTATGCGCAAACGTTTAGGTTTGTTCTGGACATTGGTTGATATGCGCTCAAATAAGACCTTTTTAATGTCGGCTTCTAGAATTTTTGCACCCCGTATTCGATGAGGTATATAATAATCTACATTTCATGTGAGTTTCAGCACATTTAAAGCAAATGGGAAATCAGCAACGAATGTATTAACCCCCATCCCTTCTATATACTCTAGACGTTATATGCACCAAACGTTTAAGTTTGTTCTGGACATTGGTTGATATGCGCTCAAATAAGACCTTTTTAATGTCGGCTGCTAGAATTTTTGCACCCTGTATTCGATGAGGTATATAATAATCTACATTTCATGTGAGTTTCAGCACATTTAAAGCAAATGGGAAATCAGCAACGATTGTATTAACCCCCACCCCTTCTATATACTCTAGACGTTATATGCACCAAACGTTTAGTTTGTTCTGGACATTGGTTGATATGCGCTCAAATAAGACCTTTTTAATGTCGGCTGCTAGAATTTTTGCACCCTGTATTCGATGAGGTATATAATAATCTACATTTCATGTGATTTTCAGCAAAATTAAAGCAAATGGGAAATCAGCAACGACTGTATTAAAGCCCAAACCCCCTCACCGATATACTCTACGTGTTATGCGCTAAACGTTTAGTTTTGTTCTGCCACATTGGTTGATATGCGCTCAAATAAGACCTTTTTAATGTCGGCTGCTAGAATTTTTGCACCCTGTATTGGATGAGGTATATAATAATCTACATTTCATGTGAGTTTCAGCACAATTAAAGCAAATGGGAAATCAGCAACGACTGTATTAACCCCCAACCCCCTCAATATACTCTAGACGTTATATGCACCAAACGTTTAGGTTTGTTCTGGACATTGGTTGATATGCGCTCAAATAAGACCTTTTTAATGTCGGCTGCTAGAATTTTTGCACCCTGTATTCGATGAGGTATATAATAATCTACATTTCATGTGAGTTTCAGCACATTTAAAGCAAATGGGAAATCAGCAACGAATGTATTAACCCCCATCCCCTTCTATATACTCTGGACGTTATATGCACCAAAATTTAAGTTTGTTCTGGACATTGGTTGATATGCGCTCAAATAAGACCTTTTTAATGTCGGCTGCTAGAATTTTTGCACCCTGTATTCGATGATGTATATAATAATCTACATTTCATGTGAGTTTTCAGCACATTTAAAGCAAATGGGAAATCAGCAACGATTGTATTAACCCCCACCCCTTCTATATACTCTGGACGTTATATGCACCAAACGTTTAGGTTTGTTCTGGACATTGGTTGATATGCGCTCAAATAAGACCTTTTTATTGTCAGCTGCTAGAATTTTTGCACCCTGTATTGGATGAGGTATATAATAATCTACATTTCATGTGATTTTCAGCAAATTAAGGCAAATGGGAAAGCGGCGACTGTATTAAACCCGAAACCCCTCACCGATATACTCTAGACATGTTATGCGCTAAACGTTTAGGTTTGTTCTGGACATTGTTGATATGCGCTCAAATAAGACCTTTTTAATGTCGGTTTCTAGAATTTTTGCACCCCGTATTCGATGAGGTATATAATAATCTACATTTCATGTGAGTTTCAGCACATTTAAAGCAAATGGGAAATCAGCAACGAATGTATTAACCCCCACCCCCTTCTATATACTCTAGACGTTATATGCACCAAACGTTTAGTTTGTTCTGGACATTGGTTGATATGCGCTCAAATAAGACCTTTTTAATTGTCGGCTTAGAATTTTTGCACCCTGTATTCGATGAGGTAATAATAATCTACATTTCATGTGAGTTTCAGCAAATTTAAAGCAAATGGGAAATCAGCAACGAATGTATTACCCCCATCCCCTTCTATATACTCTGGACGTTATATGCACCAAAATTTAGTTTTGTTCTGGACATTGGTTGATATGCGCTCAAATAAGACCTTTTTAATGTCGGCTGCTAGAATTTTTGCACCCTGTATTCGATGAGGTATATAATAATCTACATTTCATGTGAGTTTCAGCACATTTAAAGCAAATGGGAAATCAGCAACGATTGTATTAACCCCCACCCCCTTCTATATACTCTAGACGTTATATGCACCAAACGTTTAGGTTTGTTCTGGACATTGGTTGATATGCGCTCAAATAAACCTTTTTAATGTCGGCTGCTAGAATTTTTGCACCCTGTATTCGATGAGGTATATAATAATCTACATTTCATGTGATTTTCAGCAAAATTAAGCAAATGGGAAATAGCGGCGACTGTATTAAAGCCAACCCCCCTCACCGATATACTCTACAGTTTATGCGCTATAACGTTTAGGTTTGTTCTGCCACATTGATTGATATGCGCTCAAATAAGACCTTTTTATTGTCAGCTGCTAGAATTTTTGCACCCGTATTCGATGAGGTATATAATAATCTACATTTCATGTGATTTTCAGCAAAATTAAGGCAAATGGGAAATAGCGGCGACTGTATTAAAGCCCGAAACCCCCTCACCGATATACTCTACATGTTATGCGCTATACGTTTAGGTTTGTTCTGCCACATTGATTGATATGCGCTCAAATAAGACCTTTTTAATGTCGGCTGCTAGAATTTTTGCACCCCGTATTCGATGAGGTATATAATAATCTACATTTCATGTGATTTTCAGCACATTTAAAGCAAATGGGAAATCAGCAACGAATGTATTAACCCCCAACCCCTTCTATATACTCTGACGTTATATGCACCAAACGTTTAAGTTTGTTCTGGACATTGGTTGATATGCGCTCAAATAAGACCTTTTTAATGTCGGCTGCTAGAATTTTTGCACCCTGTATTCGATGAGGTATATATAATCTACATTTCATGTGAGTTTCAGCACATTTAAAGCAATGGGAAATCAGCAACGATTGTATTAACCCCCATCCCCTTCTATATACTCTAGACGTTATATGCACCAAACGTTTAGGTTTGTTCTGGACATTGGTTGATATGCGCTCAAATAAGACCTTTTTAATGTCGGCTGCTAGAATTTTTTGCACCCTGTATTCGATGATGTATATAATAATCCTACATTTCAT
>NW_022144852.1:0-13005 GCF_000002235.5 Strongylocentrotus purpuratus | reverse complement strand
TTTCCTTGAGGATCAGTTCCCCGTAACGCACCCACGAGTGATCCTACTTCGCCCGCTAACCACTGCTCTCGGACTTTATCCCACTAGAATGTCTAAGTCAGTCGTGTACAATCTCATAGAGAACTTTCCCCATGCCTTTGTACACGGATGCATTATTCATAACTACTAGAATCCAATGCTCCCATTGGCTAAGACGCGCACCCAAAAGTCTATATAAAGCGCGCAGAAATGGCAGTTCTGGTCATTGTTGTACTGGGCTCTTCCCCAGTAGATTCTTGAGCTGAGCTCTGACCTACACAGAGCTCCCGCATATGATGCATTAGATTGTTGCTCTGGGCTCTGACCCCGACAGAGTTCCTGACATGTACACGTGTACACCTTAACTTTACATTGTATATAGTGCGCCCTCTATTGACCTGAGATGTAAATAATCCCGAATAAAGTACTAGTGTGTGTGTAAGATACTTGTATCTGACTCTTTATTTGATAATGTCTCTCAACCCAGAGAGACGTTACACTGGTGGCAAGCGGTGGGATACGAACTTACACACACCATCGAACTATACCATGACTTTTAATTAAGTCACTTCATGTACCCCTCCACTGAACGGATCTCCCAGCTTTAGACTCTGACTTTCTGCTTGTCAATATCAGCAGCCAACATGCCTGCCAAGCGAAAATCTCGCAGGTTACAGTCGTTGTATGATGATGATGACACCAACCTGTATTCAAGTCTACAGGCAGAGAGTGCAGAACTTCAAGAACTTAAAAAACAGTTCGAACTTTTCAAGCTTCGTTCAGTGGAGGCGGAGAAAGAGCTGAAACAACTCCGAGCAACTGCTGCATTACACAGCCCATCAACGGCTGAGCAGACAGATGCCAATGTTTCAGCGAAATCGCCCAAGGACTCACAGCCAGTGATGTCCGCTCCCAGTACTGCCCCTTCCACCGTTCCAAAAGCTGACGCCCCTAACCAACAGCAGCAGAGCAAGCAGAGCCCCGTCCTCTCCGAACCCAGCCGAGTCATAAGCTGGATGTTCCTCTCCCTCGCCAAGGAGAATTTGACGGCACGAAGTCATGGGAAGGCTTCGTCCGACCTCTGATGGGTCTCGCCGAGGCTTGCGGCTGGTCCGAGGAAGAAAAGCGCTTCCGACTTGTCAGCAGTCTACGTGGAAAGGCGGCCGAGTACGTGTACCAGCAACTGGATCCCGAAGCAATCAAGTCGTCCGACACCCTGGTGAAGGAGCTTGGTAAACGATTTGGCGAACGACAATTGCCAAATTACTACATCGCTCAGCTAGAAGCGAGGAGACATCAGCCGAAGGAGAAGCTGGCGGAGTTTGTAGCCGACATTCGCCGCCTCGTCTTTCGTGGCTACCCTACGGCAGATCCAGTTACCAGAGAGAGCATTGCCCTTCGCCATTTTCTGAAGGGCCTCCCCGACCAACAGATGGCAGTTTCCGTTGGCATGACGAATCCCAAGTCCCTTGAGGAGGCAACAACGGCGGTGGAAAACTTCCTGAGCCTCCGTGACACCACAAGCTCGGGAAAATCACATCGTGTGAACACCGTACAGGCAGCATCTGAGGCTGATCCCGGGTTCGTCAACCAAAAGCAGTTTAAACAGTTCCAAGACAACCTCGACCGACGGTTAAACGGAATTGTCAAACTGATCAAAGATAAGCCCGCCTACAAGCAGAAATCCGCCAAGCCTGCTGAAGCCAAGAAACAGCAGATGGATGTTACTTGTTTCAAATGTGGCAAGCCCGGCCACTTTGCAAACAAGTGCCCCGACATAGCGGCCAAGGAGGTCGTCGTCATACAGACGGAAAACTAACGCGGACCGTGCCGTCCGGCCTGGCACCGGTCCGTCCCAATGAACAGAACACTATCCGAATGGGTAGACAGCAATTTCAAGGCATGTCTGCATTTTTGCGAGTGCAGATATGCGACCAAGACAGCGAACTTTTAGTCGACACCGGAGCGGCGGTGACCATCATTTCTTCAGCACTTTTCAGCCAGATCCCTGCTGAAAAACGCCCTGAACTCAAACCCCCGTGCAAAAGCACAAAACTAGAAACTGCAAACAAGGAACTCATTGACATTGAAGGTGTTGCCACAATCGACATGATGATTGGTGAACAGCACTTCCAATGGGATGCTTTGTCGCCCCCATCAGCGATGAAGGAATCCTTTGCTATGACTTTCTATACCACTATGATTGCATATTGGAGGCACGCAACGGCATACGAATTGCTGGTAACTGGGTTCAGTGGACAGTCCAAGGAGCCCCTCCCCGTGTAGTTAAGATCGCACTGAAGCAGAACACTACAATTCCAGCATGCAGCGAGTGGGTAGCAGAGGGCATAGCTGATCATCACAAACTGAGTTCCATGTATGCAGTCGTTGAACCTGCCAACCTTCGTCACAATGTTGTGGTTGGCAGTTCACTCATTGATCCCCGCCGAGAAGACATCGGCATACCTGTCCGACTTGTGAACACTTCACCCGAGAACATTGAACTTCAGGCAGGTACAACGCTTGGATATCTGCATGAAGTTGATGCGGTTGAGCTCATAGCCGAGCAGGAAAACTGTGAAACCGATCACCTCTATCGAGTAACGCGAGTGTGCAGAGAGCATGCCCGCCCAACGTCATACGCAGTCAACCCAGTCAGTCCCGCCGTCCCCGACACCCCAAATCCTTCTGACAAGTGGTCAGAAAACCTACAGAAACTGTACGAGAGGAGTTGTGAAAACCTGTCCCCACACCAGCAGAAAGCATTGTGTGAACTTTTGGCCAGCCACGAGAACACTTTCGCCAAATCCGCGGAGGATTTGGGAAAAACGTCAATAGTGCAGCACACTATTGACACCGGCGACGCACGCCCCATACGACAGCCTCCCCGCCGTCCCCCCAAGGCATTTCAGGGCGAGGAGGAGAAAGTTCTCGAGAGCCAACTCAAGGCGGGTGTGATCCGCGAGTCAACATCCCCCTGGGCATCACCAATGGTTTTTGTTAGGAAAAAGGACGGCACAACTCGTCCGTGTGTCGACTATCGTAAGCTGAACGATGTTACGCGCCGTGACGCGTATCCCCTACCCCGTGTTGATGACTGCCTAGATTGCCTGAGTGGGCAAAAATCTTCAGCACTCTCGATCTGCAGTCGGGCTACTGGCAGATTGAAGTGATGAAGGAAGACCGTCCCAAAACCGCGTTCGTAACCCGAAGTGGACTGTACGAGTACGTGACCATGCCTTTTGGGTTATGCAACGCACCCAGTACCTTTGAGCGCTGTATGGAGCTAGTACTCAAAGGTCTGCAATGGCGAACTCTGCTGATATATCTAGACGATATCATCATCCTGTCATCAACATTTTCCGAGCATATTGAGCGTCTTGGTGAAGTCCTACGCCGACTAGGAAACGCTGGACTGAAGCTGAAACCGAGCAAGTGTGAACTCTTCCAGACGGAAGTTCTGTTCCTCGGTCACATCATCACACCAGATGGTGTCAAACCAGACCCTAGTAAAGTTTCTGCTGTGCAGAACTGGCCCACCCCCAAGAACATAACTGAAGTACGCTCTTTCCTGGGACTATGTTCTTACTACCGTAGGTTCATAGCCCAATTCGCCACGATAGCCAGCCCCTTACATCGTCTGTTAGAGGCCGGACAGACGTTTAAGTGGACTCATGACTGTCAAGCGGCTTTTGAGAAATTAAAGGCCGCCCTCACCGGCAACGAAGTCATGTCATACCCCAATGATGATGGGTTATTCATCATTGATACCGATGCTTCAGATAGTGGCATTGGTGCTACTCTATCGCAACTCCAGTGGTGTGATCGGACCCAGAGGGAGGAAGAACGGCCGATAGCATATGCTAGTCGGTCGATGACAAAGCCGCAGCGTCGCTACTGCACCACGAGGAGAGAACTCCTCGCAATCGTCACCTTCCTTCAGTACTTCCGACACTACCTACTGGGCAAACAGTTCCTCATCAGAACTGACCACAGCGCTCTTCGATGGGTCATGTCTTTTCGTGAGCCTGTCGATCAGATGGCAAGATGGCTTCAAATCTTGTCTCAGTTCGACTTCAAAATCGAACATCGACCAGGGAAGAAACATGGCAACGCAGATGCCCTCTCTAGGGTGCCATGTGACCCTGACGACTGTCCGTGCTACGACGGAACGACCATACTCGCTGAACTCCCCTGCGGCGGTTGCGAGAAGTGCAAAGCCAAAAGCGAGCTGTGGTCCGATTTTTTCGCAAGTCGACGATGTGGTCCCCCTTTCGACCAGACGAGTAAACGCTACCTCCGCTGAAGTTCAATTCCCAAAGAGAACTTCAGCTGCTGACGATCAGCCCTCGAGCAATGACGTCAACCCTCAGGCCAAACCCGTATCCCCACGGACAGTCCTCGTACTGATGGCAACGTTGGTAACCCTCCTACTGGTTCCTGTATGCAGCATTGGTAAACTTATTTGGCGCTCGTGCAGTGAGTTTACCTGCAGCGACTTTGACGATGGACAGTTCAAAGGTCGTTTTTCGCACACAGCCACGCCTACTGGAGAAACTCCCGGGCAAGCCAATTTGCCCACAGCCATTCGGTAATACGGCCGAACACCGAACTAAACCTGCTACAAAATCCTCTGATTCGGCTGGAAGAGAGTTGAACTGCAACGCGCCCTGCATCCCGCAAAAGGATGCCGATGCCGGTTCAAGTACCGGGCAGCAACTTGCAGAACAATCGAATCCAACCGGACAGCAAGACGACCAAGATGGTGAGGTCACGAGTGATCGTGCCCCTTCTAGCGCCCCCGCCGGTCCCAGCGCCGGACGAGCCACATCTTGGGTCGGTGGCTACACGACAGAGGAAATAGCTAATCTGCAGAGAGCAGATCCAGACCTGAAGATCATCATTGAGTTGATGACCAAATCACCTGAGAGACCAAGCAGAGACCAGATAGCACGAGAAAGTCCCACCACTAGGAACTTGTGGTTGCTATGGCAACAGCTGGTGCTGAAAGACGGTGTTCTTTTTAAAAGATGGGTGACTCCTGACCAGACCCAGTCTTACCTGCAACTTGTGATTCCTCGAGAACTGCAGAGTGCCGTTCTTCAAGCTGCACACGACGCCGTCACATCTGCTCACCTCGGGGTGAAGAAAACTGCTCAGAAAATCAAATGCCAATTCTACTGGTACAGGCTTAAGGAAACAGTTCGTGACTGGGTCCGCAAGTGTGCTAAGTGTGGTGCCCGCAAAAGGCCACACACAACCCCCAGAGCACACCTCGAGGATTATCGAGTCGGCGCACCGATGGACAGACTGGTCACGGACATACTTGGTCTATTCCCTATCAGTGACAATGGGAACAAATACATCCTTTTAGTCGGTGACCAATTCACAAAGTGGATGGAGGCTTACCCGATTCCCGACCAAAAGGCAGAGACGGTGGCTCATAAATCGTCTACGAATATATTTCCCGTTTTGGCCCACCCCTTGACATTCACTCCGACCAAGCGTCGAGTGAATGAACTCAGTGTTTTTCCCTCCATTGATATGGACACTGAACTTTTATTTTCGTCGTTTTTAGATGAATATTTACCTTCTTTTTGTTTTGATTATCTCTCATTTATCCGCATTTAAAGGAAATGTAACCGTTCGTTGTTTTCTTTATGTTCACTTTTAGGTTTTACACTTTTTGCATGTTTTTAGCGCTCCAGTTATCTTTGCTTTTCCTTAACTCTTGTTCTTCCATAATTCCTTTTATTACAACGAGGACGTTGTACAAACTAGGGGGAGATAGTGTTGCGTTCCCGCAAATTGCGTAGTTTACTTCTTTCCACACCAATCCATTCCACTCCGTGCACAGCGTAATGCTTGCAGCGATCCTGTGTGCCCTCACACAGCGCGAAGCTTTACCACGAAGTCTTTAGACACACGTAGAAGTGTGCAGCACATTATACAGTACGCTATTGTATAGCGCGCAATGCATGTAGCTCTCACCAGCTATTGAACATGTACCGCCATGGGACATGTACTTAGGACTTAGCCATTTTCCCTCCACCTTTCCCCGGAGTCGATGCGAATTCCCCTCACACACCTTACCTCGCATCCCACCCACATTGACCCCAAGCATTTAGCGAATGTGGCTCGCTAAAACCTACCCGTGTATTCACCCCTCAGTGACCCCGTACACCCCAGCGAGTGTGTCCCGCTAACCCACTGGCCGAGACCTACGGTAGCTAGAGGTCAGGTTACGTCCTTCGTCTCATAGTTTTACTCCATAGCATTAGTGTGTAGATTCTTATCCAGTCTAGCGACTAAGTCTTGTACACAAGCCTATGTACCGAGAAGATATTCCCTTTCCCTTTTCCTTGAGGATCAGTTCCCCGTAACGCACCCACGAGTGATCCTACTTCGCCCGCTAACCACTGCTCTCGGACTTTATCCCACTAGAATGTCTAAGTCAGTCGTGTACAAATCTCCCATAGAGAACTTTCCCCATGCCTTTGTACACGGATGCATTATTCATAACTACTATAATCCAATGCTCCCATTGCTAGACGCGCACCCAAAAGTCTATATAAAGCGCGCAGAAATGGCAGTTCTGGTCATTGTTGTACTGGGCTCTTCCCCAGTAGATTCTTGAGCTGAGCTCTGACCTACACAGAGCTCCCGCATATGATGCATTAGATTGTTGCTCTGGGCTCTGACCCCGACAGAGTTCCTGACATGTACACGTGTACGCCTTAACTTTAATTGTATATAGTGCGCCCTCTATTGACCTGAGATGTAAATATCCCGAATAAAGTACTAGTGTGTGTGTAAGATACTTGTATCTGACTCTTTATTTGATAATGTCTCTCAACCCAGAGAGACGTACAATACATCATTTGCTTTTGCTTTAATTTTCAGAATGGATGGAATGGGGGTTGGAAATATAAAGCAAATATAGTTACACTGACTTTTTGGAGGTTTTGGTTCGAAAATGCTATAAAAACCAAGAAAAACGATCATTTTCCTGTAGTCTGGTTCCCTGACTCCATATAAGAAGAAACAGAGCAGTTTACATACATTGGGGAATTGTAAGGTCAGGGAACCAGTCTAGCTGGCTCGTACCCGCTCATAGGTTTGTAATCGATTGCAAACAAGTGCAATGGTTAATTGGGGCCAGTATTTGAAAAAAAGCCAGTTGTTTCCAACGCTGATCGGCCGATCAGCGTTGGAAATTGATACAAAAATACCACTTTTCTTGAAAATGACAGTATACCAGGTGCCATAATTTTACAGAATGCTTTAGACTGTCATTTACCAACATCCTGTTAAGGTATTTCGCAAAAACTTGGTAGTTTTTATTTTTCGATGTTTGCAAATGTTGTATATTCCCTTTAATAAAATACATGTAGAACATATTCATGTTAAACATGTATGTTTAACATGAATATTTTTACTCTACTTACTATTAGGATAGCTATTAATTAAAAGCTGGCGGTCATTTTGAACCGAAGTTGGCGGACATTTTTAATTTAAACATATTTGGCAGCCATCTTGGAAAACAAAATATAACATAAAAATAAAAAGGCCCTCATCCTCCTGTTTCTGGAAAAACTTGGAAGATCAAATGTTGTTGTTTTCTTACTTGGCCTAACCTCTCTAGTGTGCAGTACATGCAACATTATTACGTTAAGGGTCCATGAAATGATTTTACACGGGAGCATATGGCCTACATTGTACATGTATGTAGCAAATATCCATTCCTCTGAAATGTATAAAAAAAAAAAAAAACTACATGTACATGTATGATACATCCCTTTTCTGTAATTTTTTTTGCAAAGGCACTTTTTTTAAACATTTAAAATGTTTCATGCTTTTCCTGACAACTAAGAGCACTGTTGCTGTGATGTCACTTTAGGACCCACTCTTCAATTCCAAGATTAGGTTTTTTCCAAAATTCTGCTGTTTGAAAACATTGTGCATAAAGTGTTCTCACTGTCTTTCTGTTATACACAAAAATGAACCACAGAAATGAAGAACACAGAGAAAGCAGAACAAGAACCACAGCAAATCCCCTAAAATTCGGTGAACATTTTATTCTGAAGCAGATTTAAAACTGCCTTGATGGCATCACAATCTAGCTCATGAATATGGAAATTTGCTTTGGCATAAAACCCAAATGGCACATGCAAGAGCCCTCAAAATGGCAATATGAACTGTGTCTTTAATTAATTTAACATTTCCTCCCCCACATTTACACAGATTTACATGTAATCACTTTGACAATTGTACACGTTTGCTCAATGACAATCAGTAAAAAAAAAAAAAATGGTATATATCAATTGGGGGTCTATTCAATAAATTCTCTTTAGAAACAAAATCATGGCATGCGCCCCACTTAATCCTAACATGCCACAGTGGTATAAGACCCAGACATTTCAAAAAAAAAAAATCCCTAATATTATGCCTTAATTTAGTTAAGTTGTATCTAATGAGTTAATTTATAGCAGATAAAAAATATTTTTCCAACATCTTTACCGTTTATATCACTCAGGTACATAACTACACAAAACTAAGAGGGTTAAGACTGATTACAGTAGGCACATTGGTGTAACAATAAAAAACTGTTTTTCTATACCGATATTATATCTTCAGATAGAAAACTGTGCATCATCTTGTAGCTTGTTTAGTACCCTTTCAGCTAATATAACATTGTTAATGAAAAGTCTTTCAGAAAGTGCAGAAATTGCAAGGAAACTTACGGTAAATTAGGTAGAAGTACCAAAAAAAGCAAAAGACACTCAGATTATGTTCGCTGATACATTTCTACAATCGGCCATAAACGCCTGGGTAAAATTGTCTATTTTCTTCATAAATTGGTACTCTGATTATTTGGCTACAATATAATCAACCGGAAAAGTCGCGCAAATGCATCGTGTGCCCCGAAGAAAATCAACTTTGTAAGCAGTCCTCAGCTGGATTTTACGTAAAACGCTGTCGCTGGCGACGCAGTGAACAGCGCCCTCTATTGTTGAGATTTGTCTAGCGTGATCGCTGTGTTGGGCTCGGTGTCGTCGCTTTGCACTTCGGAAATCTGTGTAAGAAGGTTCAAATCTCGGGCTCGTGTGGGATTTACAGTAAACCATTATTGAAGAAATTGAGCTGTTAATGGTTTTCTTTTTCATGGAAAATGTAGATAGAATTAGAGATGAAAGATTATATTTTTCGCACAACGTTTTGGTGTAGGCCCACACCGGGCGCGGTCAGCCAGCGACAACATCATGTTCCTGGTGTTCGTGATTGTAATAAATGTCTTAGGCCTGGCAAGGCCAGGAAACAACAGAACAGAACACCATTTCAGCCAACCAACGTGTTTCCCCCCCACGGAAGCCAGATACTTCAAGGACTGATTTGTGATAATAACGTCCAGCCACAACTCCTGACCCAGAGCTGTCATTGTTTGTAAAGCATCGACAATGACTTAAATGTAACACTGAGATCATAATATTTTCTGATAATTTTATGATTATTTTTCTGCATGACTTTCTGAAACCAAGCCCTTTACGTCCCCCATTTTCTTCATATGACAAGGACTCCTCCACTCCATCTGTTCCATTAATTTGGCAACGGAAAAGAAGATCGCACAATCAAATACGCCACCCTCTAAATGAGACGTGGAATAAATATCTAAAGAGAAGGGTCGGCCGGAAGAAGAGGCCGGATTATATAAGAACTAATAATAGACTACAACCGACATAGGAGAAGGTTACATAAACTGAAACATTTCTAAGCGATTAAGAAAATGAAAGGAAAATTAGATATGAGCCGAATTTAATAGATCACCACCGCAGCTACTCTCTCAAAAACCAACCAGATTTTCTTTTTATGAACATTTTGTAAGTTTTGAAAAAGAGCCGTTTGTCAAAAACAAATGCTTGACACTTTATCAATTACTGTTGCGGAGGCTATGGATTTCACAATTATATTATGTCAGAAGGGGATGAAGCTGATGTTCCCAAAGCTGAGCTTGATTGCCCGAGAATTAATCCCCTAGAATGAAGTGGGACCACGCCAGCAGCAGAAGAACGGGCGCGCGATATTAGATGAATTGAGGAAAGCCATTTTTGTAAGAGCAGTGGCCCAATATATGATTTTATCTGTTTTCACAAATAAGTCTCAAGAATACAGGTTTTCTCTTAGCGAGAAGGAACAAATACCGGCTGCACCACTTAAGAAGCACCATTTTCGGATTTCCACGGTAAAAAACACAACAGAAAATAAAAGTAAGATTAATGATAACATTTTGCAAATAAATAGCCTTATCACAGGAATAATATTATTAAATAATAACAAAGTAATCACCTTGAAAACTTGCATTTGCAAGCTGGTTTAATCTTTATTTAACATAGTAAATCCAAATTAACAACAACAACAAATGTTTGGCTTCCGTGCCGGTACGCGCGGTGATGAGAAGCGATATGGTCGTGTAATAATCATTAATGCAAAAATCGTCAAAAGAGGGGCGCCATTGATAAATAGCGCCCTCTTTTGAAATTTAGCTCCAATTTTTTGACAATTTCGGTGAGTTACGTTTTTAGATAATAGGCAACCTAGTTTTCTGGACCCAGAGATGGTATTTAAACATGCTTGATGTATTTTTATAGGACATTTGACTGTTTAAAGTCTGGAATATACTGATGTCTGGGTCACATATGGTTTTAAACCACTGTGCATGCCTAAGCTAGCAAATTTCACACAAGTCATACAGTTTTCGTGAAGAAAAAAAAAACAGACGAACACACTTACTTTTTCACTTCCTGAAAGCACTGATCAACAATGTAATGCCCTACCGGTAGTACCAGCCCCACCCTCCTCTCCGCGCGCCCCCGCCCCACTCCAAAAAAATAGGAATAGCTGGTCAACCATGAGACGGATTATTTGGTGGCCTGCGTGTACATTTCTCAAGAACTGAGAAGACTGAGAAGGCCTGACCTGTAAACAGTTCATTGGGTTTCAATTACATGTACATTGGGTTCAGCTTTATCATGTTTGTTGCAATGTTGGCGGGCCCAATTTCACACCGCTGCTAATTAAAAGCACACAATTTTCTGTTTCAAGGAACCTCTGTCTATTTCACAGTAAGCAGTAAGCACAACAGAGTGCACGCTAACTTTAGAGGCACAGTTTGAAATCCCCATGAGTGGGCAAGCATGTGTTGTCTGTGCACAAACTTTCTTGCTGCAACACCACGGTTCTTCTAAGCATTAGCCATGAAATCGGACCCTATGCAATACAAGGTCTTGGTTTTCAAGACTCCTTTGTGCACTACAGATGCATCATTACTAAGCCACTGCCAGCTCAATGCAGCAGATATGTATCCAGTTGATCCACATTACGGCCAATAGTTCTCCCACAGTATCAAGCCTATGTACACATTCAAAGGATTACTCCTTCACTTTGAGGGCTTACTGATATTGGAAACGTAAAATCATTCAAAATTGTACAGGTGTTACATACACCCCCAACTACAGCAGTGGCCCCACTATAGTTGGGACATAGTTGGGACCATCCCAATATTCGGACCATCCCAACTATACTTTGGACAGTCCAACATGTCCAAACTATATCGGGGAGGATGCTACATAGTTCACTAACTATAAAATGTAATTGGGGGCATAACATTCCTTGTATCTACCCTTTATGTTCAGCAACGATCTTTGCTGTGTTTTTTAATTCAGTCACAATGAAAGCACAAGAGGTCTACTCATGCGTACCGGTAGCCTTATTGCGCCTCAAAGATGGCTGCAATGCAAACACTCTACATGTATACACTTTTTCTTTTTTTGCAAGTTGTGAGGACCATAGAACTGTAAGTTGTACAACAGGTTTTGTGGGGACAAAAACCCATTATTTGGGGACACTCAAAAGTCTCTCCAACACTTTGTCCAACGTTTCGTAGCAATATAATTGTCTGTACATTTCATACACATAGTGTACTGTAGGCTACGCCCATGTACAGTACTAAATGCCATCATAAAATCCTTGGATTAATACAAGGGTCCTTCTTTTCTTTGGGTTTGAGATTTTTCAGGGCTATTTCCTGATGCATGACATGATGACAATTCCTACCGGGCTGCAAATAATGGGAAGTTGACAAAGGAAGTGAATAAGCACCTGCACAAAATAAATACTTACAATGTCAAGTCATTTCCGTGATTCTTTGGACTTTGTTTTCAGGCACATTGGATACTTTGATTTAAAGTGATCTGGCCAAGTCCGAGAATTTGGGACTCTGAATACTGCGTATGAGGGTCCCAAAACTAAGGTATTGAAAACGTGCAATACACGAAAATAGACTGGCACCTGAAACAATCAGTCCATTCAATACTGCATCAATCAACTGTGCCAAAAAAAAATCTGGAATGTCTAGTACTAGTCTCTATTCTACACATTTCTCCATAGTCAGCCACCAGACTAATGACAATGAATGAAGAGGTCAGTCTTTTCAAATAGTTTGACCATGGTTGGACATGTACAAGTCTAATCTTTAGCCTCATTTTGAAATCACTTGACTTCCCTCTCAGGTACAAAATGTTAAAGAAAGGTCTCCTTAAAATTTGAATTTAGTCTTCAAACTTGGGTGATGAAAAACTGAGGACCTTTTCTTTGCCCAATGAATTTGTTGCTGGCTAAAGAGTGAGTAAAGTTGGCCTGATTTTGTTTAGCATATTTTTTTAGCGTGTGCCAGTCTGGATCTGGCCATACGGATTGAAAATCTCCAATTTGTTTTTGTTTACCTTGGGATCCTTCTCATAGTAGTACTGTTGGGTTCGATCCAACGCCCCACTAGGTGATCTCGCACTGCGTGTGCCAGGCAATGTAGTAGTCACGCTGAGTTGCAACATTGCGATCTTTCACCAAGCTGTTGACAAGAAATATTTGGATACAAAATTGGGTTTCATTCTCAATTAAATCATGTATTCATGTCAAAGCTTTATGTACTTC
>NW_022144851.1:0-13037 GCF_000002235.5 Strongylocentrotus purpuratus | reverse complement strand
ACATGTACTCATGATTTGATCAATTCAAAATAACTCATGTTGTCAAGATGAACTCAAATCATGTAGTGTTTAAAGGGAAAATACAACATTTGCAAACATCACAAAATAAAAATACCAAATTATTTTGAAATACCTTGCTGGACTGTTAATGAAACACAGTGTAAAGCATCCTGTAAAATCATGGCACCTGGTATACTGTCATTTTCAAGAAAAGTGGTATTTTTGTATCAATTTTCAACGCTAGTCGGCCGACCAGCGTTGGAAAAAACTGGTTTTTTTTTTCAAATACTGGCCCCAATTGACCATCGCACTAGTTTGCAATCGATTACACCTATGAACGGGTAAAAGCCAGCTAGACTGGTTCCCTGACCTTAAAATTCCCCAATGTATGTAAACTGCTCTGTTTCTTCTTATATGGAGTCAGGGAACCAGACTACAGGAAAATGATTGTTCTTCTTGGTTTTTATGGCATTTTCGAACCCAAAACCTCAAAAAAGTCAGTGTAACCATATTTGCTATATATTTCCAACCCCCCAATTCCATCCATTTCTGAAAATTACAGCAAAAGCAAATGATGTATATTCCCTTAAAGGTAACTACATGTGTAAGAAAAATTATACAGATATAAAAAAAATGATAACTGTAGGGCAAAGAGGGGGCTATATATATGCTTCACACATCCTGAACTTTGCCCTCCTCCATATGGGCGTTTGTATTTAGACATTCATTGAATATGGGCTATGGTTTCCATGAATATAATGGACTTTAACCCCAAATTGTGCACACTTGTGTGGTATTCATTCATTGTTGTCTGACCGTGAAATCTGGTGGTTATTTTTTTGTGGACTGCATGAAAATTATTCAACCAATGCCTGGGAAAAGGAGGAGGAGGTTTACAGCCAAGCGGAAGCCTGCCAAAAAAGTTGCTGCCGCCATGGTAACGCACTACATAACATCTATACAGCCATCTCCTTATATCATGGAGAATCAGCGATGATGGTTTTTGAACTGAGGAACATTGTAGAGGTAAGAGAAAAAATGAGTAATTCACTGCAGAAAAAATTCAGGAATTTCATAACATTTGGGATTTATGAATGTGACAATATAGAGATGAGTAAGGGTTAAGTTTTTGGTTCAGTGTAGAAATGCAACTCACAAGGCCCAGGTCTAGCCAGGTGGACTCCCTTTCCTCCCTAGTCCGTAATGCAATGAAGACTTCGTCAACCTGGGCTAGGCCAAGGTCATAATTATGACAAGTACTTGTACTTGGTTGGTTCTTCTCCTAAGGTTTTCCACAAAGGAGTATAACTAGGAGGCCAGAAACACCAGGGCAAACCCCTTCTCTTAGCGAAGAGTGTTACTGGGTTCTTTTACTGCGTTAGGCCTTATACAACACACGGACCTCCGGCTTAACGTCCCATCTGAAGGACGAAGCAATATTGGTCAAGTGCCTTGCTTAAGGGCACAAGTGTCCGGGCCCAGGCTCGAACCCACGCCACTGTTGCCTCTGAAACACCAGAGTATGAGTCCGGTGCTCTTAACCGCTAGGCCATGACACTCCACTCAAAAGCATATTGTCAAGGTGAGGTCACATTAACAAGCAGCACAGTGCCAAGGTCACATTACAAAGTGACAGATGACCACTTTTTAAATGAATGAGTTCAAACCTTTGGCATATTTTTGTGTAAATTAAAGGCAGAGTTGACACATTAACCCTGACATATCACCAGAATGACAAATATAATTGATGAAAGCATAATTGTACCTTAAATCCTCTGTTTTTCCAGTGCTGTCGGACAGTTTTCTGTACAGACACTTCATGCATCTGTTTCCTGTACATGTACCTGTTTAGGGTTTCGTCTTCACACTGACATCTCGGGAACTTTCTGAGAAGTACATCCACGTCAAGTACTGCTCAGCTTCCGACAAGTTACATCCGGGTATCGGATGACAACAAGGAGACAGCAGATTACCGGAGTTGCCTGTACAGCAGCATCAACATGTTCCGCGCGGACAGACGGCCGCCGGGCCAGGCAATTGGTGGGTAGATGATAATAATAATAATATTAATATTGGAGTCGTAAGCACACGTATCTACCAACAATTAAGTACTTAAGGAGCTAATAATGTCTATTGTTTTAAAGACAGGAAATATGAAGTTCATGAAATATTATATAGTACCTTGGGTTTACAAGGTGCTGCAGCGCATATTGCAGCCTCTGCCAGAACACCAGGGCCAAAACCCTTTTCTAGCATAATTGTGTACTGGGTTCTTTTACGTGCATTACACAATGCACGGGACCTACGGCTTGATGTCCCATCTGAAGGATTGAGCAATAATGGTAAAGTGTCTTGCTTAAAGACACAAGTGTCAAGACCGGGACTCAAACCCACTAAACAAAACACTAGTCCGGTGCTCTTAATGCTCAGCCATGACACCCGACAGGTGACGATGTATGTCATTGGTATATCAATAATGCCGTCAAGACAGTGAACAGTCTCATCGGCTTTTGATCACAGTTAAATGTTAATGTGGCTGGGTGTAGATGCAGTGACTACAATTTTGTTTATGCCCCGCCAGCTTAGCGAAGGGGCATATATATATGCACTGTTTCTGTCTTGTCCGTCAGTCATTTGTCAGTGAGTGTGAGCGATCTGATACACTGTGCCCTCAGGAGACATGCACACAATAGGGAACAAAAAAATGTAAACGTCCTCCACGGGCAATTTATACATCACAAGGTTTTTCCCGAAATAGATATATGGATTTTACTCACAAACTAGAAATTTCCAATGTTTTGTGATCAGTCGCAATGGTAGAAAAGAGATATATGTCCAAATTTCAGCCAAGGAAATTAATTCTGGTTAAAATAAGAGTATTTTGAAACTGTACTTTCAAACTTGAAAACTTTAGCACACGAGAACAAAGAAATGTCTCCACAAGGATATAAATTTCAGTATACATGTAGTTAAGTTTGTGGGGGTGTGTGTGTATGTGCGCACACATTCTTGTTCCGTAATTGTGGGGACTTACATTCGTCTGTGCAAGGTATTTGTGGGGACCGAAAATGCTATGGGGACAGCAGAAAGTCCCCATAACTCGGTCCTAATTTACCTAACATAAAAAATTTCCCCATAACGCGGTGTATGCCTACCCATGTTCGCGGTTGCAGGGCATTTGTGCTTTTTTAACACTATATTTTTTTTTGTTTTTACTCAAGTGAGTATAAAGGACATGTCTACTGTACAAGTTAATCACAAGTCATCCAGTTAAGTCAAGTCAAATGAACTAAGACGAAGGCATTGATTATCCCACATTATCAGGTGTATGTGGGCAGAGACAGAGGTGATGGAAGAGGGCAACATAGAGTGGCGCTTTGACTTCCAAGACACGGGGCGGTCATTGATCAAGTGACACTCGTCGCTACAGCCAGACTGTATCAGAACGGCCAAGTCAAGTGAGATGTGGTCCTCAACATCAGATGGATGCCTCATTGCCTGTTACTGAAGGCAAGACTTGATGACAACACACCAAATCATTGTAAATCAATTCCAAGTCAATCACAACAGATCACATTAAGTAATCACAAGTCAATCACTTGTTGATCACAAAACAGTTGCAATTCGTAACAAGGCTGGGAATCATGAGTTGGACACAAGGGAAATTGTACAAGTCGATCACAAGTCAGTTGCATGCCAGTTCACAAGTATCCGGAGGTCATCACAAATTGATCACAAGGCAATCGTTACATGAAGCTGGTAACAAGGCAAACACAAGTTTGGACAAAGGCAAGTGTAAGTGAATCACAAACCAATCACAGTAGTCAGCTCACGTCACAATTAAGGCAACAAACACTTGTCATTGTTCCTGTTTATTCACAAACTCAAAATACACGTTTGAGTTTTCAAAACATACCGCTTGAGGTGCTCTAGCATTTTATGACGCCACCTGTAATATTTTTGTAAAGTACAGCCTAGGGAGAAATTTACATCGTTAAAGCAAGTTTATATCTTTTTCAACTTTCAAACTATTAGGCACTTCTGGTTTTGACCAGGAAGGAAGTGATAAAATGAAGATCATGTATTATCATGTCGATTCTTGTAAATTCAAGTTTTCAGTCTCTCACGGTTGATTTGATATTGAATTTCAAAGATTAAATTTATTATTTTTGAAGTGACATCACGTGACCCATGACGACGTCATGATGACGTTATTCAGTGCAAAAAGCACATCTTCAGTGGATTGTGCATTCATGTATTGACACTTAAAGTTCATGTATGTTTTAATTTTGACAATCAGTGCTTGCAACGCTTGAAGAATGAAAAAAAATAAATAGTAAATTCTTACAATAACAATAGATGTTGGGCTCATGCCCAATATCTAAAAAGGTTAAGGGGACATAAATGTGCATTCTAAGGGATACATTACGAACAAATGACATTGCATTGGCCCTTTTAATAACAAAATGAACTTCACATACACTCTGTGGAGGGACAATACAGAGCCAGGGGTGTTCACATACTGTACATAATTACGATTCATGTGCCTGTGGTGCAGAGGTACATGTATGACAAATTTTCTTCTGATGTACATAAATGTGTGCTTCTGCACATGAATGTGTGCGCACACCAGCAATGGCGGTCAAGTTCTCCTTTATCTCCATCGCTGTGTCGCACTATTGAGGAGGCACTGAAATTATAAACTCCTGAATGTGGCGAAGTGTTGAAATGTTGGTTGATGATTCTCTTGGTTAATGGATCCCGTTAGCTCGGTGGTTGAGTGGTAAGACATGTACCAGAAAGCAGGAGGTCGTGGGTTCGAGTCCCTCCCCAGTGATTTTTTTCACTAGGCAAAACCTAATTTAAAATTGGATGTCTTGGTTGTTCCCACAGAACTGGTGGAGTCTGTGCTGAGGGGTAGCAACATCACCGGGCAGAGCGACTTCATTTAACCGCTTATCTCTCGGGCGGGGCTGTGGGTTTCCCCCTACTTAAATGCCCAGCTGTTTGCTATCGGGCGTGAGGACTACCACAAGTATCCACTAGATATTAAGATCCGACTGAAGGAGAAGGAATAGCGTTATGTGAGCTCTTGAGGGCACTCGTGAAGATTGTGATTTTTTTGGTACCCTGGCAAAGACACCAGGGTCTCAGAAATTGGAAGAGGGAGAGTAAGACCAAAATAGGTATCTTATATACTCAGTAATTTAGTTGATGATATTCAGTATTCCTTGCCTTAACTTCCAAAAATTGTAATGCCATTTGATGTGGTGGCAGTTATAGTACCCCATTACATTTCCATTGTGTGATTTTCTTCGACTATTAATGGAAGTATTTTTTTTTTAAAGATTTCTTTTTAAATCCTTCAAATTCATGCAAGGTATGATTTTTCTGTTCTTCAGTACAATGAGTAAATTGTGCGTGAATATTTGCAGTTAATCTTGCATAAATTTAATTGCTAATTTAATCCTGTCAAATTCAGTGTCTTTTTTTCTGCCTTTCAAAACCCTAATTGTTTAAAGGGCAAATTTGATGGCACATTAGGATGCAGTTGTGCACAAAGTCTATGGGAATTAGGATGAAGACCCTTGAAGAGAAGAAAAAGTAACAACTAGAGGTCTATGTACGTCTGTTTATTAAAGAGCAGAGCATAGGGCTTTTCCGCATTTACTTTGTATGTATGTTTGTACACTATGAGGAATCTATCCCCTCTGCATTTTGTGTGCGATTGCAAGAAAATATTCCAATTCCAATCTACTGCACAAAAAGATATTCCCTGCTTGTAGACTGGTTCCAATTCATTGCATTTTTCGGGTGTAACTACTTATTCCATAACTAAACATGGGCCGAGTTTCATTGGTCAAGCAGTGTCTCATTCAAAAATGCGTAATTTGTACTGCTAAATTGCAATTTAAAAACAAAATCTATTTTTCAGGGCTGAACTTAAAAATAGGTTGGACATTGTTAACTTGATAATTTGAAAAGAAAACGTTTCTGTTTCATACATTTCATGATACTTTACTTATTATTAAAGGTTTTTTACTTTTGCCAATCATAATTTAAATGTGTGAAACAGTGGTTTGTCCTCAAGTTAAACAATATAACATTTGCTTGGAATGTTTTAGTTGGATTTGTATTTCTTTGAAACTTGAAAAATAATTGCTTACCTTCAGCAATTATTGAAATGAAAATTCAAAGTAAAGTACATAGTTAATAACGTGCCTTAATCTTTGATTAATGTATAACACCCCAAAAAATTAGAATCAACTGTCCGTGCAGTTTGCTAAATGAAAGAGGGTATTTTTTTGTCTGTCACAAAGCGCTTGTATGATTACATGTATATCTGCCTATTTTCAAATTTCTTAAGCCATAATCTGAATATTTAGAGTACTTGTCAAAAACATTATAGTTCTCAAAAATGTACTGTAGACTAAAAGGACACAAATCTTCCAATAAACGGTTGAAAAAAACTTGGCACATCTCCCATCCAACCCTGTTTTGAATGATTTTCATTGCATATTTTCCCAAGCATTTCTTTTTTAGATGAGTTACAATTCACATAAACTGCAACGAGCTTACGGGCCTCACATGTTTTATACGTGTTGCCATTATGTCATGTTAGCAAAACCGTATTTGTGAGGCGTTTTGGCAATGAAACGGAACTGGGCACATACCAAAGTGGACAAAATCAAGAATCTGAGTGTGTTGATTTTTTGATTTTCAGATTTATTGATATTTACAAACCTTTGAACTGTCTACTACACATATTTTAAAGAAATAGTATAAAAATTGTGTAATAAAAGTGTTTTTAAGGAAAACCAATTGGCATCTTTCATTTGCATGATTACAAACTCGAACTTTCGATGCTTTTTTTTTTTCAGTATTCTACTTTTTTGACATGTCGATAAAGTGCACACTTTTAACAGCCATAACATGTCAACTGAGTATCCCAATGAAGTGCAACAACGGTATTGTAAGGAGAATTGTATTCTCTTTCTTGATACCTGCAAACCCGCATTTCAACTCTGCCCAGCCGGTTGTGTCTCATTTCACCAGAACACCTCACATTATTTTGTCTCATAATTAATTTGTGAGAGCTACAGGGGCGGATTCCATACAGGTTTCAAAGGGAGGGGTAGCTGTCAAGGTACGAGGTAGCAAGTATTAGCTGTGTTTTTTTTCTGCACGGGTCTCCTGGGGTGTTTTTTTTGGGGGGGGGGGGACACCCCCCCCCCCCCCCAATCGTCTGTAGATCCGCCACTGAGCTGATGTGCAACCTCCACTGAACTTTTCACGGCAATTTACATAATTTACAAGGTAATTTACAAGGCGTTTTTACATAGGTGCAAATTTAACATTTCACCCCGAAATAGATATATGAAATGTTTAAATTGCCATACGATCGGGAAAGCAGTCACCTGGCGCCCTTTAGGGATGTTTGGAGGTGTCACACTCGCCTCCTTCCTCCCCTTTCGTCAATTTAGTTTTACCTTTAGGCAAAATCGTGTGACTGTCGTGTGCATATTACAGGTACCGCCTTCCAGAATGTATTCATGTATTCAAGGGTGACATTTCGAAGTCGTTTAGTCCTTTGGCAAATTCATTTTGTGACAATCCTTGTGGCACTACCGTTTGAACAAATCTATTAATTGCCTTAAATTAACATTGCTCCAGATAAACCTAAGGCCCCCCCCCAAAAAAAAAAAAAAAATCATGTTTAGCTTCCTGTCTTTTAAAAAAAAGAAGAAGGAGGCCCTTCCCCCCCCCAAAAAAAAAACCGACCGGCCGGGCTATTTTTCAAGATGGCCACTAGCTTTTTTTTAATTGCCGCCACTTGGACTCAGGAGAAAGAGGCCAAAATGATGTCACTGTTTAAATTTATCATTTTTTCGGGTTTTTTTTTTAATGAGGCGGCCTCCATAAGGAAGCGGGCGGGGACGCTAAACATGGTTTTTTTTATTTGGCCTAAGCGATCCGGTATATAAAAGTCCCTGCTCGTGAAAGAAACTGGTTTTAAGTCGGATCGCTAGTAGTGACGGTACTCAAGATATTATTCACAAGATATTGTAATTGGAACTAATGGCGAAACGAGTTGTAGCACAACTGTACTTTTTGCATTGTATCATCATATACTGAAGTTCATCTCGTCAGCCAATATACAGTTGAGTCTCATTAATACAAACTCGTTCGGACCTAGCCAATTGTTTGTTATATCAGAATTTGTATTAAGAGGACATCAGTCCCATTAATTGTTGTACATAAATGCACAGTCGGGACCAGGCTTTATGTTTGTTATAACCAGAATTTTGTATTACAGAGTTTGTACAAACGAGAGTCGACTGTACACAAACATGATCTTTGGGCCAGCATAAACTCCTAATAGTAATAGGACCTACCAGACGTTTTACCTATTTAGGTTTTGTATTTAGTGCTCAAAATTTCATCAAATTTTGGGCAATTAACGAGCGTTCGAGTGTACGTACGCCCTTAGATGTGGCATCGTAGTTCGCTTTGATTGGCAAGGAACACCCAAACATTCTCATATACTAGTCAGTCGGCACTGTCTGGTTTTCAACTGAGGAACGTAGAAAGGGTATGAGAGCATTGATTCGTGCTTGATACAAGGGCATTTTTTTATTTCTCGGGGGGGGGGGGGGGGGGGGGGGGGTCTACCTGCCTCCTTCGGTCCAAAACGTATTGCACATATAGATAATACACACGGAAGCATTACTACAAATTACTTAAAGTTCGACACCTTTTGACAACATTTTTCCGCAACAACATGATGGCGCTTGTCTCTATCTTCCTCCCTCCTCACCAGGGTTTCGTCTTCACCCTCAGTCTGGGGAGATTTATCAAAAGATGTGTACATCTACTCGTCATTGTACTGCCCCACTTCCAACGTGTATTTCCGCGTATCGGATGGCAATCAGCAGACGCCCGACTACCTGAGCTGCGTGTCAGAGAGCTACAAAATGTACCGCAAGAAGAACAACGATTGGAAAATAATCAGTGTTTGGTTCCACTTTGGGTGATGAGACATACAATTGATTTATCAACGATTATTGTCTGTACGAACTGCACAGTGCATGAAAATGATTCATCGGCTTATTAATAGGTAGACGAACTGCAGTTTCTCTGCAGATCAATTTGATATTAATTTCCAAAGCACTTTTGCAAACATCCACCTCGATTGCAGAACACTTTTTGGCGCCGAGCAATAACTGTTTCAGCGCCAGTGGCAGTTTTTTCGTTTGCTTAACCTGATTAACTCTGAAATCTCCTAAGACCAACTGAACTGCTGGTTTCACTTGATTGCTGTTCCGGATTAGCTTGTTATAGCAAATATCGTTAAACTGACTTGTTTTCACGTTTTGGGCTTGTTTTTGCTGGAAAACCAAGAAGACCAATCATTTTCTTGTAGTCTGGTTCCCCGATCCCACTTGAGATGAAACAGAGAAACGTAAAGACTTTGGGGGACTAATTGTAAGGTCAAAGATTACTCTAGCAGGTTTGTACCCTTTCACAGGTGTGTAATCTATTGCAAAGAAAATGCGGAATACTAAATATGAAAAAATAGGAGCAGTTTTTGAAAAAGCCAGCGTTTTCAACGTTGGTCGGCCGACCAGCGTTGGAAAAAATATTTTTTTCCTTGAAAATGTCAGCACACCAGGAGCCACGATTGTACAGGATGCTTTAGACTGTCAATCCCTAACAATTCAGTAAAGTATTTCGTGATTGGTCATTTCCTTTTTTGAGGTTTGCAAATGTATCTTCCCTTTAATTCTCAAGTAAAAAACATTACAGCCGGACTTGACAAAGAACTCTTCGAGTCGTAATGTTTGGTTGGAATTATGTTTACCGATTGGTATCAGTTCATCCTGTGAGTGAGTGCGCGATGGCAAATAGGCCTACCCATGATAAAGATGTCTTTCCGAGTCTGTGACCTCGGTCCGAGTCCCGTCAAGACCGATAATAGATTGAAAAATTAAACTTCTTCTTTCTCAGTCTGTGATTTCTTCAAGCTTCCAAAACTTGGTGTCTGTGTTTTTTAGGAGCATTTGTTTTCTTACACCAGAATGAATGGGATAAAATGGATTTAATCTGAAGGCTTTACCAGGTCTCATGTACAGGGGGTGAAATCTCAGCTTTAACTTCCTGATTTCTGCTTTTTTTGTGTTTGATTTCAGGTTTTTTTTCTTCAGTTTTTCCCTCACTTGCTGTGTACAGAAATAAAGGAGATTTCCAAGTTCAGCTTTTTACACTTTTTTTAGCTGTTTTTATCAGTGGTCACTCACACCCCTGCATGTAGTCGAGATCATCACCAGTCCATCACCAGTCTGGTCAAACTCGGTCACAGGTCATCACAAGTCCGGTCACAAGCAACAGGGGATGAACAATTTATGCGCGTAGCAAGATCAATTTGATTGGGGGTTGAAGTTAAAAAAAAAGGAAAAAAAAGGGCACATTGATCATCCCTGCTGAATCCCTATATCCCTGCCCTTTGATCCACGGTCACCCGGCATCCGTAAAAAGTCACACAAATCCCTTGGTGATTTGTTTTCGTTTTGCTGAAAGAACACTGAACTTCTGATCCGTGGACAGAACCTTAAAACGGTGGTTGTGTTTAAAATTCTGTAACTTGAAAAGTACATGAGTGATTCCAATGATTCTTGTACTGAAGGAAAGCTTATGAATTGGGCTTTCATATGCTAGATTTTGAAAATGCTACATGCAGAACTTCCCTAAAACAATGGTCCCAACATTTGGGTTTCGGGTTGTTTTTTTTACTCACCCTGTATAAGGTGGCGCTCTTCATGGCAGCACAGTTGCCGACGTTTGTGGGGGATGTTACCAAAAAAGGGGAAGCGTGAAAAAAAGAGGCACTCGCCAGAAAATGGGGGGGGGGGGTAATACCATCTTACCTACCCCCACCCGCGTGTGCTACGCCTAGCCTCTACAATTACAAATGACTGCTATTGTTTTAGTTGATTGACGTACCTCGTGACATTCCTTTAGGCTGGGAATTTGTGATTGGCTTGTAATGATTGAGTCGACTACAATACTGATCTCATGTTTGTAATACAAGCTTTCCGCAACTTTATTTTTTCAAAAGTTTAACGCCTAGCAGAATATTCCGCGATTATCATGAAGCAGATAAATAAAAACCACAAGTAAAAGAAAGGTTTGCGTGTCAGAAGGCTTTTATCAAAATGTCTGGTACCGAATTTTTTCAAAGTTAAACGCCTAGCAGAATATTCTGCGATTAATGATTTGTCTTCTAACGCAAGTCTACCTGGCCCGGACCGTGGCGACCAAACTGGGCCGTATTGCCTGGCGGTTCGACTTCAGGGGAACGGGGCGGGTTGTAGGGGACGTGACCATCGCAGCTACGGCGAAGACCTTCCACGAGTCGCTACAGTTGTCCTGGAAAGTCGCTCAGATGCACCTCAGACGGTCCGCCACTTACTTGTCACTGACAGTTTCAGGGAAGGTAAAAACAAGCGCAGGCCGCACCGTGATTTTTTTTTCTGCAGCCAAGCTTAACGCCCATGAGTAAAGCGTACCACCGTGTCTGATTGAACGAATATATCGCGTGATTTATGGCTACTTTTGCATCCCATGAGATATTGAAATCGAAAGCAATATGGCACCAAGCTGCGGCTCTTTTGATTTTCAGGCATTTATTTATCCTCCCATAGAGCCCTAGCTTTCATGCGAATTTGAAAGTTGTCTTTAGTATTTGCGAGGGATTTTTGGCTGAAAGGAATCGGGGTTTACTACCTTATGAACGGTTTTATTACTTTTTTTCGATTCTCCAAAACATGTGCTTCTATTTGTTGTAGGCTAGCCCAAAGCGAAGTCATCTTCTTTTTCCTTTTGGAGTCATGGCTCGAGATGATATTACATTTAAAAAGAGATTCAAAGTAAAGTCCATAAATTTCTCAAAGTTTCTCGAATTATTTTAGCGGGGAGGATATTCTGTCAACGTTTTACGTTTTCTGCTCCTTTTTTACTCATAAAAACTGTTCATAAATCAACCTTTTTAATGATCTATGAAGTTCAGATGTCACTCGCATCCTCAGTGGATCGACCGTTCAGCAGCTTGTGAAAAAAAGTGACCATCGTGTCCCCCACCTCTCCATCATTTTGTTTTATTATTTATAAAACCAATGAAATGGAATGTTGCGGTAACACACGTCAATTGAGCCATGTCGTGCGACGTGTCAACAGTGTGCTCTGTTTCGTCATCAGGAGACGTCATCATTGAGCCTCCTGATGACGAACATAGCACACTGTTCGAAAACGTCGAGTTAAAACAACTGGCTTCTCAGAACCACACAACTCAAATGAGATATTATTCACGTGGTATCATCGCAATGCCTTCCATTCCTTGTTCATGTGCACAATGCATACCTTTAAGTACCCTTCTTCTTCTTATGGTGCTTCCGTTTCCGTCAGTTCTTTTCGTCTGGTATACAGAGATAAATCCCGAGGTACGGTGCCGGCGAGGTGATGGGACACGGCGACACCGTGAATGTCAGCGCCGAACTGACCGGGGGAAACGGTACGACTGCCAACCATGCACACGACCAGCTGTTCCGTATGGGCCTCGGGGACCACAGCAAGTATCTGCTGGACATTAAAAATCCGGTTGAAATCTCATGTGAGATGGCAACACAAAAGTTCCACACGCCAATCAACGGCAACTGAGAAACTAATCAGAATTTGATATCCAACCAAAGAAATTTCAAATCCAGCCTTGGGAACTTTGGCACTGAGACCCAAGGAATGTGTAGCATATATTTCAGGTGTGGCATTAGTTTGTTATATAAGCATGCTAGGAATTTCTAGAACTAGTATGAGTATCGCCCGTTGTCCAACGGAACCCCTGACCCGCGCGCCAATCGGAGTCGACTTTTGAAGCTGTGACGTCATTTCAATCAGAAATGTGACTAAACTGTTGATTGGTCGATTGGCTGCAAAATGTTAGTAATACAATATAACGGGTTACGGAAGATCCTTATAGAAGGCGC
>NW_022144850.1:0-13217 GCF_000002235.5 Strongylocentrotus purpuratus | reverse complement strand
TGCTAACAACTTTTATGAGAACTAGTGAAAACATGAACTTTGAACCGTAACGGCGAAGTGAACTGAGCTTGATCCTGACCCACTACATGTTCATGTACACATACATGTACATAACATGCAGGACCTTTTTGAAATAGAGCTCAACAAGTCAGCTGTATAGGCGTTCGCGGTAAATAAAGACATTTATATCTTCACCGAAAACTTCTATAACCATCTAAAACTGTAGGCTGTTAAAAGTAAATGGGCAATTTCACGTTTACTCACGTTACATTTTTGATGTACTTTTGAGTTTTCCTTGGGCTGTATTACCTTACTGAAAAGGTTTAATAACTGTTATCCCCATGGTAGATAGAGTAAGACCTAGACCTACCTAGACACTAAGATGACATCCCAAAAAAATGATATGTATGATAAACAAGACGCACAAAAATCGGTTTGCTCACGTTACGAAAATGCAAAATTTTAACTACTGACGTTTTTTTTACTCACCATTCGGCTAATTAATGCCCACACAACAACACATACATCAAAATGCTATCGTTGCAAGCATGTCACCTGCGAAATTTGAGACTTTAAATCCAATTTTTTAGGCAGGTTTTTGGCAGTTCAAAAACCATCCACGTCATTCTCCTATGATCTAGAAATGTGAGTGTGATTCACAAAGTATTCTGGGTAGATGCACAAAGTGCCTTTGCAGCTTACGGGTGCACTGAAGCAATTCATTGTATTGTATTATTTTGAGTATAATTAAATTTTAATCTATTTGTATTTTCCTGCGCATTACAATCACAAATTTAACCTTTTGGCGACACAGCGTCCTACGTTATTCCTTTAAACAGGACTCCCGATGCAGTTGTACTGTTTTTTTTCAGGTGCAATGAGTCTATTAACTGTCTTGTATTGCATGTTTTCAATACCTTAGTTTTGGGACTCTCATACCCAGTATTGAGAGTCCCAAAATTTTCGGACTAATATTTTAGTAATACAATCGCGGTGATGGCTTTTACTACTACCTACAATTAATTTGATCGTAAAATACTACCCTACCGGTAGTATTTTACGATCAAATTAATTGTATAGTGCGTGGTTCATTATGGACAATTTCTCGATCGTTTGGATTAATGTAGTGCGTCCTATTTAGCATAAATAGAGATATACATGTAATGTTGTACTTTTTCAATGGCAATTGAAATTGAATTTCTTCCAGTTTCACCGTGACATTTACCGTTATTTAGTCCAACAATTTAGCTGTTTCACTCTTTCGCTGGTGTCACCTTTCATAATACATACCATATAATCCGCGTCAATGGATTGTATTATTTTAGTTTATTAATTTTATCTATTGTATTTTCCTGCGCATTACAACACAATTTAACCTTTGGGCGACACAGCGTCCTACGTTATTCCTTTTAAACAGGACTCCCGATGCAGTTGTACTTTGTTTCAGGTGCAATGAGTCTATTCATTGTCTTGTATTGCATGTTTCAATACCTTAGTTTGGACTCTCATACCCAGTATTGAGAGTCCCAAATTTTCGGACTACTATTTTTCCCTTAAGTTTGAATGGGGTCTATTATATAGCCCATGCACATCTTTCTATATGCATATGCGTGCGTGATGGATAACGGGCTAGCAGTGTGCCCTGAAGGTAGATTTGCTATGGTCTACAATTTTCTCACAAAGGACCATATGAACCAATATTGCCATATACAATGCTGCTGCTGCTGCCAATCCGCTTTCAATACAAGTTGAATTGTGCTAACACTTTTATGAGAACTAGTGAAAACATGAACTTTGAACCGTAACGGCGAAGTGAACTGAGCTTGATCCTGACCCACTACATGTTCATGTACACATACATGTACATATACATGCAGGACCTTTTTGAAATAGAGCTCAACAAGTCAGCTGTATAGGCGTTCGCGGTAAATAAAGACATTTATATCTTCACCGAAAACTTCTATAACCATCTAAAACTGTAGGCTGTTAAAAGTAAATGGGCAATTTCACGTTTACTCACGTTACATTTTTGATGTACTTTTGAGTTTCCTTGGGCTGTAATTACCTTACTGAAAAGGTTTAATAACTGTTATCCCCATGGTAGATAGAGTAGACCTAGACCTACCTAGACACTAAGATGACATCCAAAAAAAATGATATGTATGATAAACAAGACGCACAAAATCGGTTGCTCACGTTACGAAAATGCAAAATTACTACTGACGTTTTTTTTACTCACCATTCGGCTAATTAATGCCCACACAACACATACATCAAAATGCTATAGTTGCAAGCATGTCACCTGCGAAATTTGAGACTTTAAATCCAATTTTAAGGCAGGTTTTTGGCAGTTCAAAAACCATCCACGTCATTCTCCATGATCTAGAAATGTGAGTGTGATTCACAAAGTATTCTGGGTAGATGCACAAAGTGCCTTGCAGCTTACGGGTGCACTGAAGCAATTCATTGTATTGTATTATTTGAGTATAATTAAATTTTATCTATTGTATTTTCCTGCGCATTACAATCACAAATTTAACCTTTGGGCGACACAGCGTCCTACGTTATTCCTTTTTAAACAGGACTCCCGATGCAGTTGTACTGTTTTTTTCAGGTGCAATGAGTCTATTAACTGTCTTGTATTGCATGTTTTCAATACCTTAGTTTTGGGACTCTCATACCCAGTATTGAGAGTCCCAAATTTTCGGACTAATATTTTAGTATACAATCGCGGTGATGGCTTTTACTACCTACAATTAATTTGATCGAAAATACTACCCTACCGGTAGTATTTTACGATCAATTAATTGTATAGTGCGTGGTTCATTATGGACAATTTCTCGATCGTTTGGATTAATGTAGTGCGTCTATTTAGCATAAATAGAGATATACATGTAATGTGTACTTTTCAATGGCAATTGAATTGAATTTCTTCCAGTTTCCACCGTGACATTTACCGTTATTTAGTCCTACAATTTAGCTGTTCACTCTTTCGCTGGTGTCACCTTTCATAATACCATACCATATAATCCGCGTCAATGTATTGTATTATTTGAGTTTAATTAAATTTTATCTATTGTATTTTCCTGCGCATTACAACCACAAATTTAACCTTTGGGCGACACAGCGTCCTACGTTATTCCTTTTAAACAGGACTCCCGATGCAGTTGTACTGTTGTTTCAGGTGCAATGAGTCTATTCATTGTCTTGTATTGCATGTTTTCAATACCTTAGTTTTGGGACTCTCATACCCAGTATTGAGAGTCCCAAATTTTCGGACTAATATTTTTCCCTTAGTTTGAATGGGGTCTATTATATAGCCCATGCACTCTTTCTATATGCATATGCGTGCGTGAATGGATAACGGGCTAGCAGTGTGCCTGAAGGTATTTGCTATGGTCTGCAAGTTTCTCACAAAGGACCATATGACCATATGACCATATACAATGCAATGCTGCTGCTGCTGCAATCCGCTTTCAATACAAGTTGAATTGTGCTAACAACTTTTATGAGAACTAGTGAAAACATGAACTTTGAACCGTAACGGCGAAGTGAACTGAGCTTGATCCTGACCCACTACATGTTCATGTACACATACATGTACATATACATGCAGGACCTTTTTGAAATAGAGCTCAACAAGTCAGCTGTATAGGCGTTCGCGGTAAATAAAGACATTTATATCTTCACCGAAAACTTCTATAACCATCTAAAACTGTAGGCTGTTAAAAGTAAATGGGCAATTTCACGTTTACTCACGTTACATTTTTGATGTACTTTTGAGTTTCCTTGGGCTGTAATTACCTTACTGAAAAGGTTTAATAACTGTTATCCCCATGGTAGATAGAGTAGACCTAGACCTACCTAGACACTAAGATGACATCCAAAAAAATGATATGTATGATAAACAAGACGCACAAAATCGGTTGCTCACGTTACGAAAATGCAAAATTACTACTGACGTTTTTTTTACTCACCATTCGGCTAATTAATGCCCACACAACACATACATCAAAATGCTATAGTTGCAAGCATGTCACCTGCGAAATTTGAGACTTTAAATCCAATTTTAAGGCAGGTTTTTGGCAGTTCAAAACCATCCACGTCATTCTCCATGATCTAGAAATGTGAGTGTGATTCACAAGTATTCTGGGTAGATGCACAAAGTGCCTTGCAGCTTACGGGTGCACTGAAGCAATTCATTGTATTGTATTATTTGAGTATAATTAAATTTTATCTATTGTATTTTCCTGCGCATTACAATCACAAATTTAACCTTTGGGCGACACAGCGTCCTACGTTATTCCTTTTTAAACAGGACTCCCGATGCAGTTGTACTGTTTTTTCAGGTGCAATGAGTCTATTAACTGTCTTGTATTGCATGTTTTCAATACCTTAGTTTTGGGACTCTCATACCCAGTATTGAGAGTCCCAAATTTTCGGACTAATATTTTAGTAATACAATCGCGGTGATGGCTTTTACTACCTACAATTAATTTGATCGTAAAATACTACCCTACCGGTAGTATTTTACGATCAAATTAATTGTATAGTGCGTGGTTCATTATGGACAATTTCTCGATCGTTTGGATTAATGTAGTGCGTCTATTTAGCATAAATAGAGATATACATGTAATGTGTACTTTTCAATGGCAATTGAATTGAATTTCTTCCAGTTTCCACCGTGACATTTACCGTTATTTAGTCCTACAATTTAGCTGTTCACTCTTTCGCTGGTGTCACCTTTCATAATACCATACCATATAATCCGCGTCATTGTATTGTATTATTTGAGTTTAATTAAATTTTATCTATTGTATTTTCCTGCGCATTACAACCACAAATTTAACCTTTGGGCGACACAGCGTCCTACGTTATTCCTTTTAAACAGGACTCCCGATGCAGTTGTACTGTTGTTTCAGGTGCAATGAGTCTATTCATTGTCTTGTATTGCAGGTTTTCAATACCTTAGTTTTGGGACTCTCATACCCAGTATTGAGAGTCCCAAATTTTCGGACTAATATTTTTCCCTTAGTTTGAATGGGGTCTATTATATAGCCCATGCACTCTTTCTATATGCATATGCGTGCGTGAATGGATAACGGGCTAGCAGTGTGCCTGAAGGTATTTGCTACGGTCTGCAAGTTTCTCACAAAGGACCATATGACCATATGACCATATACAATGCAATGCTGCCAATCCGCTTTCATACAAGTTGAATTGTGCTAACAACTTTTATGAGAACTAGTGAAAACATGAACTTTGAACCGTAACGGCGAAGTGAACTGAGCTTGATCCTGACCCACTACATGTTCATGTACACATACATGTACATATACATGCAGGACCTTTTTGAAATAGAGCTCAACAAGTCAGCTGTATAGGCGTTCGCGGTAAATAAAGACATTTATATCTTCACCGAAAACTTCTATAACCATCTAAACTGTAGGCTGTTAAAAGTAAATGGGCAATTTCACGTTTACTCACGTTACATTTTTGATGTACTTTTGAGTTTCCTTGGGCTGTAATTACCTTACTGAAAAGGTTTAATAACTGTTATCCCCATGGTAGATAGAGTAGACCTAGACCTACCTAGACACTAAGATGACATCCAAAAAAAATGATATGTATGATAAACAAGACGCACAAAATCGGTTGCTCACGTTACGAAAATGCAAAATTACTACTGACGTTTTTTTACTCACCATTCGGCTAATTAATGCCCACACAACACATACATCAAAATGCTATAGTTGCAAGCATGTCACCTGCGAAATTTGAGACTTTAAATCCAATTTTAAGGCAGGTTTTTGGCAGTTCAAAACCATCCACGTCATTCTCCATGATCTAGAAATGTGAGTGTGATTCACAAAGTATTCTGGGTAGATGCACAAAGTGCCTTGCAGCTTACGGGTGCACTGAAGCAATTCATTGTATTGTATTATTTGAGTATAATTAAATTTTATCTATTGTATTTTCCTGCGCATTACAATCACAAATTTAACCTTTGGGCGACACAGCGTCCTACGTTATTCCTTTTTAAACAGGACTCCCGATGCAGTTGTACTGTTTTTTCAGGTGCAATGAGTCTATTAACTGTCTTGTATTGCATGTTTTCAATACCTTAGTTTTGGGACTCTCATACCCAGTATTGAGAGTCCCAAATTTTCGGACTAATATTTTAGTAATACAATCGCGGTGATGGCTTTTACTACCTACAATTAATTTGATCGTAAAATACTACCCTACCGGTAGTATTTTACGATCAAATTAATTGTATAGTGCGTGGTTCATTATGGACAATTTCTCGATCGTTTGGATTAATGTAGTGCGTCTATTTAGCATAAATAGAGATATACATGTAATGTGTACTTTTCAATGGCAATTGAATTGAATTTCTTCCAGTTTCCACCGTGACATTTACCGTTATTTAGTCCTACAATTTAGCTGTTCACTCTTTCGCTGGTGTCACCTTTCATAATACCATACCATATAATCCGCGTCAATGTATTGTATTATTTGAGTTTAATTAAATTTTATCTATTGTATTTTCCTGCGCATTACAACCACAAATTTAACCTTTGGGCGACACAGCGTCCTACGTTATTCCTTTTAAACAGGACTCCCGATGCAGTTGTACTGTTGTTTCAGGTGCAATGAGTCTATTCATTGTCTTGTATTGCATGTTTTCAATACCTTAGTTTTGGGACTCTCATACCCAGTATTGAGAGTCCCAAATTTTCGGACTAATATTTTTCCCTTAGTTTGAATGGGGTCTATTATATAGCCCATGCACTCTTTCTATATGCATATGCGTGCGTGAATGGATAACGGGCTAGCAGTGTGCCTGAAGGTATTTGCTATGGTCTACAAGTTTTCTCACAAAGGACCATATGACCATATGACCATATACAATGCAATGCTGCTGCTGCTGCCAATCCGCTTTCAATACAAGTTGAATTGTGCTAACAACTTTTATGAGAACTAGTGAAAACATGAACTTTGAACCGTAACGGCGAAGTGAACTGAGCTTGATCCTGACCCACTACATGTTCATGTACACATACATGTACATATACATGCAGGACCTTTTTGAAATAGAGCTCAACAAGTCAGCTGTATAGGCGTTCGCGGTAAATAAAGACATTTATATCTTCACCGAAAACTTCTATAACCATCTAAAACTGTAGGCTGTTAAAAGTAAATGGGCAATTTCACGTTTACTCACGTTACATTTTTGATGTACTTTTGAGTTTCCTTGGGCTGTAATTACCTTACTGAAAAGGTTTAATAACTGTTATCCCCATGGTAGATAGAGTAGACCTAGACCTACCTAGACACTAAGATGACATCCAAAAAAAATGATATGTATGATAAACAAGACGCACAAAATCGGTTGCTCACGTTACGAAAATGCAAAATTACTACTGACGTTTTTTTTACTCACCATTCGGCTAATTAATGCCCACACAACACATACATCAAAATGCTATAGTTGCAAGCATGTCACCTGCGAAATTTGAGACTTTAAATCCAATTTTAAGGCAGGTTTTTGGCAGTTCAAAAACCATCCACGTCATTCTCCATGATCTAGAAATGTGAGTGTGATTCACAAAGTATTCTGGGTAGATGCACAAAGTGCCTTGCAGCTTACGGGTGCACTGAAGCAATTCATTGTATTGTATTATTTGAGTATAATTAAATTTTATCTATTGTATTTTCCTGCGCATTACAATCACAAATTTAACCTTTGGGCGACACAGCGTCCTACGTTATTCCTTTTTAAACAGGACTCCCGATGCAGTTGTACTGTTTTTTCAGGTGCAATGAGTCTATTAACTGTCTTGTATTGCATGTTTTCAATACCTTAGTTTTGGGACTCTCATACCCAGTATTGAGAGTCCCAAATTTTCGGACTAATATTTTAGTAATACAATCGCGGTGATGGCTTTTACTACCTACAATTAATTTGATCGTAAAATACTACCCTACCGGTAGTATTTTACGATCAAATTAATTGTATAGTGCGTGGTTCATTATGGACAATTTCTCGATCGTTTGGATTAATGTAGTGCGTCTATTTAGCATAAATAGAGATATACATGTAATGTGTACTTTTCAATGGCAATTGAATTGAATTTCTTCCAGTTTCCACCGTGACATTTACCGTTATTTAGTCCTACAATTTAGCTGTTCACTCTTTCGCTGGTGTCACCTTTCATAATACCATACCATATAATCCGCGTCAATGTATTGTATTATTTGAGTTTAATTAAATTTTATCTATTGTATTTTCCTGCGCATTACAACCACAAATTTAACCTTTGGGCGACACAGCGTCCTACGTTATTCCTTTTAAACAGGACTCCCGATGCAGTTGTACTGTTGTTTCAGGTGCAATGAGTCTATTCATTGTCTTGTATTGCATGTTTTCAATACCTTAGTTTTGGGACTCTCATACCCAGTATTGAGAGTCCCAATTTTCGGACTAATATTTTTCCCTTAGTTTGAATGGGGTCTATTATATAGCCCATGCACTCTTTCTATATGCATATGCGTGCGTGAATGGATAACGGGCTAGCAGTGTGCCTGAAGGTATTTGCTATGGTCTACAAGTTTCTCACAAAGGACCATATGACCATATGACCATATACAATGCAATGCTGCTGCTGCTGCCAATCCGCTTTCAATACAAGTTGAATTGTGCTAACAACTTTTATGAGAACTAGTGAAAACATGAACTTTGAACCGTAACGGCGAAGTGAACTGAGCTTGATCCTGACCCACTACATGTTCATGTACACATACATGTACATATACATGCAGGACCTTTTTGAAATAGAGCTCAACAAGTCAGCTGTATAGGCGTTCGCGGTAAATAAAGACATTTATATCTTCACCGAAAACTTCTATAACCATCTAAAACTGTAGGCTGTTAAAAGTAAATGGGCAATTTCACGTTTACTCACGTTACATTTTTGATGTACTTTTGAGTTTCCTTGGGCTGTAATTACCTTACTGAAAAGGTTTAATAACTGTTATCCCCATGGTAGATAGAGTAGACCTAGACCTACCTAGACACTAAGATGACATCCAAAAAAAATGATATGTATGATAAACAAGACGCACAAAATCGGTTGCTCACGTTACGAAAATGCAAAATTACTACTGACGTTTTTTTTACTCACCATTCGGCTAATTAATGCCCACACAACACATACATCAAAATGCTATAGTTGCAAGCATGTCACCTGCGAAATTTGAGACTTTAAATCCAATTTTAAGGCAGGTTTTTGGCAGTTCAAAAACCATCCACGTCATTCTCCATGATCTAGAAATGTGAGTGTGATTCACAAAGTATTCTGGGTAGATGCACAAAGTGCCTTGCAGCTTACGGGTGCACTGAAGCAATTCATTGTATTGTATTATTTGAGTATAATTAAATTTTATCTATTGTATTTTCCTGCGCATTACAATCACAAATTTAACCTTTGGGCGACACAGCGTCCTACGTTATTCCTTTTTAAACAGGACTCCCGATGCAGTTGTACTGTTTTTTCAGGTGCAATGAGTCTATTAACTGTCTTGTATTGCATGTTTTCAATACCTTAGTTTTGGGACTCTCATACCCAGTATTGAGAGTCCCAAATTTTCGGACTAATATTTTAGTAATACAATCGCGGTGATGGCTTTTACTACCTACAATTAATTTGATCGTAAAATACTACCCTACCGGTAGTATTTTACGATCAAATTAATTGTATAGTGCGTGGTTCATTATGGACAATTTCTCGATCGTTTGGATTAATGTAGTGCGTCTATTTAGCATAAATAGAGATATACATGTAATGTGTACTTTTCAATGGCAATTGAATTGAATTTCTTCCAGTTTCCACCGTGACATTTACCGTTATTTAGTCCTACAATTTAGCTGTTCACTCTTTCGCTGGTGTCACCTTTCATAATACCATACCATATAATCCGCGTCAATGTATTGTATTATTTGAGTTTAATTAAATTTTATCTATTGTATTTTCCTGCGCATTACAACCACAAATTTAACCTTTGGGCGACACAGCGTCCTACGTTATTCCTTTTAAACAGGACTCCCGATGCAGTTGTACTGTTGTTTCAGGTGCAATGAGTCTATTCATTGTCTTGTATTGCATGTTTTCAATACCTTAGTTTTGGGACTCTCATACCCAGTATTGAGAGTCCCAATTTTCGGACTAATATTTTTCCCTTAGTTTGAATGGGGTCTATTATATAGCCCATGCACTCTTTCTATATGCATATGCGTGCGTGAATGGATAACGGGCTAGCAGTGTGCCTGAAGGTATTTGCTATGGTCTACAAGTTTCTCACAAAGGACCATATGACCATATGACCATATACAATGCAATGCTGCTGCTGCTGCCAATCCGCTTTCAATACAAGTTGAATTGTGCTAACAACTTTTATGAGAACTAGTGAAAACATGAACTTTGAACCGTAACGGCGAAGTGAACTGAGCTTGATCCTGACCCACTACATGTTCATGTACACATACATGTACATATACATGCAGGACCTTTTTGAAATAGAGCTCAACAAGTCAGCTGTATAGGCGTTCGCGGTAAATAAAGACATTTATATCTTCACCGAAAACTTCTATAACCATCTAAAACTGTAGGCTGTTAAAGTAAATGGGCAATTTCACGTTTACTCACGTTACATTTTTGATGTACTTTTGAGTTTCCTTGGGCTGTAATTACCTTACTGAAAAGGTTTAATAACTGTTATCCCCATGGTAGATAGAGTAGACCTAGACCTACCTAGACACTAAGATGACATCCAAAAAAAATGATATGTATGATAAACAAGACGCACAAAATCGGTTGCTCACGTTACGAAAATGCAAAATTACTACTGACGTTTTTTTTACTCACCATTCGGCTAATTAATGCCCACACAACACATACATCAAAATGCTATAGTTGCAAGCATGTCACCTGCGAAATTTGAGACTTTAAATCCAATTTTAAGGCAGGTTTTTGGCAGTTCAAAAACCATCCACGTCATTCTCCATGATCTAGAAATGTGAGTGTGATTCACAAAGTATTCTGGGTAGATGCACAAAGTGCCTTGCAGCTTACGGGTGCACTGAAGCAATTCATTGTATTGTATTATTTGAGTATAATTAAATTTTATCTATTGTATTTTCCTGCGCATTACAATCACAAATTTAACCTTTGGGCGACACAGCGTCCTACGTTATTCCTTTTTAAACAGGACTCCCGATGCAGTTGTACTGTTTTTTCAGGTGCAATGAGTCTATTAACTGTCTTGTATTGCATGTTTTCAATACCTTAGTTTTGGGACTCTCATACCCAGTATTGAGAGTCCCAAATTTTCGGACTAATATTTTAGTGATACAATCGCGGTGATGCTTTTACTACCTACAATTAATTTGATCGTAAAATACTACCCTACCGGTAGTATATTTACGATCAAATTAATTGTATAGTGCGTGGTTCATTATGGACAATTTCTCGATCGTTTGGATTAAGTAGTGCGTCTATTTAGCATAAATAGAGATATACATGTAATTGTACTTTTCAATGGCAATTGAATTGAATTTCTTCCAGTTTCCACCGTGACATTTACCGTTATTTAGTCCTACAATTTAGCTGTTCACTCTTTCGCTGGTGTCACCTTTCATAATACCATACCATATAATCCGCGTCAATGTATTGTATTATTTGAGTTTAATTAAATTTTATCTATTGTATTTTCCTGCGCATTACAACCACAAATTTAACCTTGGGCGACACAGCGTCCTACGTTATTCCTTTTAAACAGGACTCCCGATGCAGTTGTACTGTTGTTTCAGGTGCAATGAGTCTATTCATTGTCTTGTATTGCATGTTTTCAATACCTTAGTTTTGGGACTCTCATACCCAGTATTGAGAGTCCCAAATTTTCGGACTAATATTTTTCCCTTAGTTTGAATGGGGTCTATTATATAGCCCATGCACTCTTTCTATATGCATATGCGTGCGTGAATGGATAACGGGCTAGCAGTGTGCCTGAAGGTATTTGCTATGGTCTACAAGTTTCTCACAAAGGACCATATGACCATATGACCATATACAATGCAATGCTGCTGCTGCTGCCAATCCGCTTTCATTACAAGTTGAATTGTGCTAACAACTTTTATGAGAACTAGTGAAAACATGAACTTTGAACCGTAACGGCGAAGTGAACTGAGCTTGATCCTGACCCACTACATGTTCATGTACACATACATGTACATATACATGCAGGACCTTTTTGAAATAGAGCTCAACAAGTCAGCTGTATAGGCGTTCGCGGTAAATAAAGACATTTATATCTTCACCGAAAACTTCTATAACCATCTAAAACTGTAGGCTGTTAAAAGTAAATGGGCAATTTCACGTTTACTCACGTTAAATTTTTGATGTACTTTTGAGTTTCCTTGGGCTGTAATTACCTTACTGAAAAGGTTTAATAACTGTTATCCCCATGGTAGATAGAGTAGACCTAGACCTACCTAGACACTAAGATGACATCCAAAAAAAATGATATGTATGATAAACAAGACGCACAAAATCGGTTGCTCACGTTACGAAAATGCAAAATTACTACTGACGTTTTTTTACTCACCATTCGGCTAATTAATGCCCACACAACACATACATCAAAATGCTATAGTTGCAAGCATGTCACCTGCGAAATTTGAGACTTTAAATCCAATTTTAAGGCAGGTTTTTGGCAGTTCCAAAACCATCCACGTCATTCTCCATGATCTAGAAATGTGAGTGTGATTCACAAAGTATTCTGGGTAGATGCACAAAGTGCCTTGCAGCTTACGGGTGCACTGAAGCAATTCATTGTATTGTATTATTTGAGTATAATTAAATTTTATCTATTGTATTTTCCTGCGCATTACAATCACAAATTTAACCTTTGGGCGACACAGCGTCCTACGTTATTCCTTTTAAACAGGACTCCGATGCAGTTGTACTGTTTTTTCAGGTGCAATGAGTCTATTAACTGTCTTGTATTGCATGTTTTCAATACCTTAGTTTTGGGTCTCTCATACCCAGTATTGAGAGTCCCAAATTTTCGGACTAATATTTTTCCCTTTAGTTTGAATGGGGTCTATTATATAGCCCATGCACTCTTTTCTATATGCATATGCGTGCGTGAATGGA
>NW_022144849.1:0-13232 GCF_000002235.5 Strongylocentrotus purpuratus | reverse complement strand
AACAAACAAAACAAATTATATTAGAATCATTTCCATGCGCCAGTTTCTTTAAGGCAATGTGCCACAAGGTAAATAGCAGCAAGTCATATACATTTTGTACGTCAAAACCCTCGGATCATGAACACGTATAGCGAAATAAATACATCTAGCTTAATTTCTTGTGAATTTATTTACATTTTCGTTCATTATGTAACTTTATACAACATTTTTCTGGATAACACATCAAAAAGATAAAACTAAGTCCACTAGTTTCAAACTGTTGACACAATACATCAACCGCACGAGACCAATTTCAATATAATTAAACACAGAAAAGCACAATCATACTGAGAAACCAGCTGTGTGATGTTTCCATGGGGACCATAGTTTTATCCAGTTTTTTCTCAGAGCCTGGATGTTTGTGAAACAGACTTTTAAAATTGAGGGACTATTAAATGAGTGGTTATTATTAATTCTGAACCACCTATCCAATAAAAACACCACGCGAAGTGGGTAGAATACCACAATAATCCACTGTAAATTATTATTATAATTTTTTTTTTTACAGTGGATACATTTAGTAAAATGGAAGGGGGGGGGGCAATAGTTGTGGCCTAAAATAATGTACACCATTTTGTGTAATCAATTTAAAGTCAGGTAACAGTTCTCAAGCCGTGCGCAGTTACAGCTCGTCCAGTGTTTTCTTACAGCCAACATATCTCGAGGTATCAGCCAAATAAACTGTTTCTGAGTTTTGAGTTTTTTTCTCTTTAACGACGACCGAAGGCTTTTCCACTTCTTGAGAAGTCCTCCTTTACACTTCTTGTCGCTCGAGGTGCTCATGAGGTCCTCTCTCTGACCGTTGACACATCGGAATGAGCCAAAGACGACATCGGTGATTTGAGCAAAGACGCTGTCCACGCTGTACCGGTTACGAGAGTTGCACTCGGTGTACCTGACCACGTCCATGTAGTCGATTAAGAGGAGCTCCGCCCTCTGCGCTGCACATCCCGATAGGGCGCGGTCGGTCCGACTTGTTCCCGATCACAAAGATTGGGATCTGCTCTCCGGGTCGCTCTCGGTTGATCTCCTCCAGGATGCGAAGCACCTCTTCGAAGGACTGGGGGTCTTCTAAGGAGTGTACCAAGACGAAGATCTGGGCTGTGGAGATGTAGAGCTTGTACATGGCCGGAGTCTTTGCTGCCGGAGGTGTCTATGATGTCAAGATGGCACTAGCCGACCTCCTTGAGACATCTGCCGTGTGGCAGTTTTCAACGGTCGGGTAGTAGATCGGGCTGACTTGGCCGCGGAGGAACATGGAGATAAGGGCCGTCTTACCGACCCTTGAGGGGCCCATGACGAACCAGTGCGGTAGGAGACTGATTCTTTGACTTGTTTTTCATCCTGGCCGCCGTTAAGTCACAACTCGAGGGCTGTTTGGAGTTGTCGGTGTGTGTTGCTGTGGCGCTACGTGGATTCGTCAAGAGATGTGAAGTTGGAGTGGTTTGGCAGAAGTTATCGCAAAGGATTTGCTCTTCGTTTATCAACCGGACTGCTTGACCAACTCTTCAAATCTGTGCCTTTCCTAGTTCACAGCAGCCTTAAATAATCTAGCCAATGGGGCGGTGCTTAGACTTCATTATTTTCAACATTGTACCAGATACCTATGCAGGTAGGTAGAGACGTTGTATAATGTCTGTCATTGAGAATGTGGAGCTTCGAAAAGCTACAACGAGCTCATCAGTTTTAATGATGGCCTGGGACTCCTCGGAGAGCATCGAGTAAAAAAAGGCCTAGGTCGTGTAGATTTTTTCCTTTTTTTTGTTTCTAACGACCAATACTTTCTCTACTTTTTTGGTGCTGTACGTTAATGATACAGCTTCAGCTGTCATCTAGCCTGGTGCAGTATGCCGACGTCACATTTCTATTCAGAAATGTTTTCACCGATCATCATGATGCAGAATTTCAAAAAGACCTGGACACCGTACCGGACTGGGCAAAGTCCAACTGCCCTGCGTCTGAACGTCGGCAAATGCAAAGCCATGCGTTTGACATGGCTCCGATTACCCAAGCCAACCTAGAATCTTGACGGTTCTCCTTTGGAATGTGTTGGTTCCCTCAGAATTCTGGGTTGCTCATTCCAGAGCAACCTGTCTTTGGACTTGCAGGTTCAAGATAATGCGTCGAAGTGTAAACGACTAATTGGCTTGATTCGCTTCATATCTAGTAACTGCCCTTCTGGTGTGTCACTCCACCTGTCGGGCCCAATTTCACAGCGCTGCTTTACAGTTAGCAGAAAAGTTGTGTTTAGCATAGCAGAAAAATTGCTAACTCTAAGCACTATTTCACGGCGTGTGTGCTAACAGTCGCGCGTGCATGGATATTTCTATTGTTACGTCACCAAGTTAGGCAAATTTTTCCTCTGGAGTAAGCGTGCCTTTTGCTGTGCTCATGCTTGCGGTCTCCATGAAATAGACGGAGGCTCTGTTATCAAAAATTGTGTGCTTAGCAGCGCCGTGAAATTGGGCCCAGCCGATCTTAGACTACTACTCGCCTGTGTGGTGGATCCACAAGAAAAAACATACTGACTCCATTGAATCCATCCAGCGTATAAGTCGATGATATTGCAACAGAATTATATGGAACAATCTTACCAGGACAGACTGCAGAGTTTGGGGCTTATGTCTCTTTGTAATAGAAGAGAATTTCTGAATGTTAGTTTTATTGCCAAACTTATGATGTCTACCAATGTGTATTTTTGGCTGATTTTTATCAATTTACTTCAGGTTAATAACAGACACACAGATACGCTTACGTTCCATCACTTAAACCCTAGATCTGAGGCATATTAATTCACTGCCAGTGTTCATTTTCCTAACATATACATGTACTGTCAGAACTCTCAGCTGAAACCAGAAACAGTTTGATTGTGGAAGGTGTGGGTTCGTTTTCGTTCACACTTAAGGGAGGAGTTTATCTTTATTGTAGTTGTTTTCCTGTATTTTTTCTCAACAATCATACTTGGTTATTGCCAATGTTTTATGAATTTGGAGGGGGGGGGTTGCTCTGTTTTTTTCGTGTTGTAAATTCTTATATTGGCTGTTTCATTTCTGTTCATTTAAACTTTTCAATGTATTTTATAAAATGTATGGCTTTTTCCTAGTTCGTATGTTTTTTTGGGGGTGTTGAGGTGTTTGTTTGTTTGTAGTCTGTCTGTCTGTCTATCTGGGTGTCTCGTGCTGTCTGTTTGCCTGTCGGTTTGTCTATCTGTCTGTCGGTCCGTCTGGCTGTCTGTCTGTCGGGCTATCTCTAGTTTGGTCCGCCTGTCTGTCTTTGGGGTGTTTGTTTTTGTTTGTTTTTTGTTTGTTTCTTTGATTTATTGGTTTTGTTTGTTTGTTTGATTGTTTTGCTTGTATGTTTGTTTTTGTGAGTCGTTTGCTGTTGTATTTTGTTTGCCTATTCCAGTGGTACTAACTTTGTCCAATATTGGTCTGAACATGTCCGTTCGTTTTCTGAATTTGTCTGCTTTTGGTTGTCCTTGTATGATTGGGTTCTGACTCTGTCTACTTGTTTGTGTGCTTTGCTTGATTTTTGTCTGCTTGTGAGTCTGATAATTGTCTGATTGGTCTGCTTGTGCGGTTGTTTGTCCATGTCTAATTTTCCGCCTTGTCTTGCATTTGTTTTGCTTGTCTGCTTGTTTGTTAGTCTGCGTAAATGTTTTTGTGGCACATTTTAAATGGGTTTTCACTGCATGTTTTTCGTATTTTAAAAGATCGCGTTATTTATATACTTTCAAGAATATTTTTAGGCATATATATATATTGTGCAATTATCTTTTATCTTTATATGCATATATATAATTTTTGAAAAAAGGGGTCTGGATGAACACATCATTTGATGACAGTTTTATACTTTTTGTTTTTTCCTTGACATCTCCTGTTCATTTTATCACATTTTAATACTACATTATTTTAAGTAGTATTGCGACATTTTTTTCTGTTTAAAACTGTTAGATTTTAATTAAACAATCGTACAGACTTCGGGAAAGCTACACGAGCTCATTAGTTTGAATGAAGGCCTGGACTCCTCGGGAGAGCTTGACTAAAAAAGGGTAAAAAAAGTTGGGTAGATTGCCCTTTTTTGTTTCTAACGACCAACACCCCTTTATACTTAGGGGCTGCAGAATTTACTAATAGGTGGTATTTTTTTTGGAAGTGGTATTGGTCATTTTTAAAATCTTTTTATAAGGCCAAAAAAAAAAATAAGTCGGTCTCTGGTCAGCGCGCGCGTCGATTTTAATCATGCGCGTCGATCTTTTTTTTTCCAAAATGTTTCCGCGGTAGCTCCAACGCGCCCTCTATTTCCGCACCTCCTCAATTTTTTTTTACAAAAAGCACCAAGGAATGGGAAATTGCACCAAGGCAAATGATCGAAAGCACCAAGGCAAATTATGGAGGACACCAATGTACTGAGGACAACCAAAAAAGCAAAAAATACCCCACCTTGTCTGTACAATCCAAGCTTGAAGAAAAAAAAAGAAAAAAAAAAAAAAAAAAAAGCCGCGTGGCCGCGTCAATTCCGGAACTTTGGTCTGACCAGAGACCGAATATTTTTTTTTTGGGCCTAACTGTCAGATTTTTAATTAAAAACTGTTTTTTTCTGACACACCAAATGTTCCATGGTTAAACGACGTAAGCATGCGACGTTAGAATGCCAAAATAAAATGACTTATTCTGACAATTTGGACAGATCATTCTTAATTCGTCTATCAAAGCTTTATTTTTCATTTCATTATTTGTTTTCACTTTGAAATTTTCACAATCATATTTTTCTACCTGCATGGTTCATGAATTATAGTCCGAGAGCCCAGCGAGGCTTAATTAGAATATCGCGCACAAAAGGTTTGATGGTGGCATTATGCGTAATTCGAAAAAAGCATTACTATTTCGAACACTTAGGTCGGCGTAATATTATTGCATATAATAGTATATTGCAGCATTTTACAATTCTGGGGGTTATTTATAATGCAGTACGTGTGCAGCGATGCTTTTGCGTTATTTTGTTAAGCTATTTAGCATGTGCATTGCGAAATATTTCGCTATGGCAGTATGTTTTTACTTTTTAAGCCGTGCAGAAATCGGCCTCCGTACCATACAATCGTTCTTAAGTAGATTTTTGCACGAGATTTTTTATTCTTTAGTTGAATTCTGTAAACGCCGACTCATACACTATCGTTTGGTGTTGGAATTATCGTTGTGCTCAACGTTCTAATTAAACACATACAAAATAATTCCTTAGCGGGCGGCTAATTATTGAACTTTAAATCGTTCTTAAGCACAAAATGCAACGGGAAATCCATTCTTAAGTTGTGGATCTCGCATTTTGGTCACGTTAATTATAATTAAAGGTAAATAATTAGCACTAATTAGGCCATTCTTAAGCAGTGGAATGCACGGGATTTCTCATTCTTAAGTTATTGGTCCATTGATAAGTTAATCTTTTTGCGTTGGAACCGAGTTTGTGCGCGATATTCTAATTAAAAGTCCAATTTTTAAAAAAAAATGGGGGGGGGGGTCTTTAGGCTGTGCCCCCTCCCAACGCACGGGGTGTGACACTTAAGAATGACGGTTTCGAAGGTTGGACACCCCCACCTACTCGCTGCCACATCAAACCTTTTGTGCGCGATATTCTAATCAAACCTCACTGGGCTCTCGGACTATTAAACGAGGTGATCATTAATAGCGTGCAAAACAAGAGTATCTGCCTGAAACCTTTTAATCTTCGGGGGGGGATCTAACATTTGATCTCTGAAGTGTCTTTCACACACCTGTTTGGGGTAAACAACAATACAATGTTACTAACTAGTACGAATAAGAAAAATATTACTTTTGAAGGCTTGAAACATGCGACTGCACTCTCGATTACTATTGCCCTCTCGTTGCTGTGCTTATCCTAATTGTAATCGTGAAATCTTGGAGCAAACGTGCGAAGTTGTAATGCGGAAATTGACTTATTCTGGAATATTTCCACAGATTCCTAGCCGTTCTATCAAAGATTGATTGGTTGATTGTGTTGCTCGAAAATTCTAGCAACGTTTTGTGCTGAAATACCCCCGTCACACCGAGGAGCGCGGTGCCACTACGGTTTTTGGTCAAAACCGCCATCACCGTAGTGACACCGGCAGTAGTTTTGCATAGTTTTCCCCTACCCGTCAATACCCCCGTCACACGGAGGTGCGGTGCCACTGCGGTGCTGTACGGCATAAACCGCAGTGGCACCGCCATGATCGCCGTGGGTCCGCAGTGGTTCCGTCATTGATCGCCGTAGCACCGCGGAAAACTGTCAAAACCGCGGACCTTCGCGAGTGCACGGCGGTTGTACTGCGGAGGCACGGCGGTGATAGAGGTCCTACTGGCGGTCCTTGTACGGTGCCACGGCGGTCATGGCGGTGCATGCCGCGGCGATCCCACTGCGGATTGGCCCAACCCGCGGTGGCACTGCGGAAGTTTTGAACATGTTCAAAGTTTACGCCGTGCCACCGCGAAGGTCCGCGGTTTTGACAGTTTTCCGCGGTGCTACGGCGATCAATGACGGAACCACTGCGGAACCACGGCGATCATGGCGGTGCCACTGCGGTTTATGCCGTACAAGCACCGCAGTGGCACCGCACCTCCGGGTGTGACGGGGGTATTACATTACTCATGCCCGGAATGCCATCACAGGTTTTCTAATCATGCATTAGCATAAAAATGGAGAGGGCACCCAAAAACAACCACCCTTCAAAATGGAAAAACTTGCGATTAAGGTTAAATGTTACACAAAGATGTATTTTCAGGTTTGCGTTGAAAACTTACTTTTGCATGGGCCCTTTGAATACGGTAAGTGTTTGGACAGACATACGCAAGAAAACAAATAACGCAAGAGAAGTGTTCCCGATGGTTGCCAAACATACGTGTCCCGATGTCTTGCACGTCAAAAAATAACGTAAAGATACCCTTGATCAAACGTTTAAACAAGTAGACAATATCAACAGTGAAAAGTAAATTATCTTAGTCACTTTCTATTAATTATTTTCGTTACATCTTGTTTCCCTCATATCAGTTAATACGTAACATTGTAAATTTTACAGTCATCAAGATTTTTTTTTGGGGGGGGGAATGAACCTCGGAGGAAAATAAGAAAAAATATCGATTAAAACATCTTATTAATTTGAATAACATACGATGACAGCGATTGCCCATTAACGAAAAAGAAACGAAAAGCACGTTTATACGTTAAAAGCGCACAGATGTTCGCTAATTTGAATGCGTCAACCGTCAAAAGGTTGCAAAGACTTAATTTAAGACTGCTACAAGTTTATGTCTTGAATGCACCAAAACGAAATAGGCTGCCCGAAAACGAACACGAACATTCAGAGCAAAATCTGGCTGCCTCATGATGAAATTGAATGAACCCAAAATGAAAAAGAACCCCAATTTGACTGACCACATGTGCAAAACTCGCGCGAATTGAATGGCTGATAATGAAACTGATAAGAAGAAACCGGAAATTCGCCGGCAAACCTATATTATTATTATTTGAGAGAAGCCTATAATAGCGCTCCTCGTGTGTCGACCACGCGACCACACACGTGCCAGCCGTGTGGTTGCGAAGGCCTTAGTGTCGCCTTTGTTGGCACAATGTTAATCCGATGAAATCCGACGCTATTAACAGAGCAGTGAAATTCATGCACCCCCCAAAAACATGGACTTTTGAACGTTGTGTTTCTCAGAAAATATGCCCAGTATGATTAAAATGTTCCAATTATAACGGAAGAAGAAATTCTAACCTTCACGTCAGTGACAAAAATCGCCGTCATCGATGCCGAAACGTCAATACTGGTTACTGGTATAGCTGACCTTAAAGTCGGGACAAAATCGTTCGAAAACGTTCCCAAATCTATATGTATTTTATCTCAATTCCTAGGAATCCCTCAAGTTTGTTATTTCACGAGTAGTTGAGCACTTATATCATAAAAGTATATTTCGAATTTCAGCTTAATCTGTTGTTGCAAACGCTTGTGTTATACCTTAAACTATCTCCAAGGTTAATTTCGACGAGGTTTTTTAGCAGACCAAGTTAATAACTCGCGTGCAGGGTTCTCAGTTTGGCTGATTTGAGGCAACAATGACGAAGCGCGTATTAGCATATTCATTAGCGTCACTCGGCGTGACTTCGCGTGGGTCTCGGTATCAACCAATGGAAGCCGGCAAAAAGGGTGATATTTATTTATTAATGGACTCGTGAAGGAGGCTATTCTGCAATTTTTTACAGCACACCATAATGGATAGGAACCTTATTAATATTCGTGAGGCTTGAAAAGATTGACAGATATTGCAAACACCAGATATACAACTTTTAAAAATGCACGTAGCCAACAGGCCTATTTTTCCAATTTCAACGACTAAAAGTACTGAACATATTAAACGATTTTTAGCACATTATTGGATCATTATAATGGAAACAACCCTGAAAGTTGCACGAAGATACCGTCTTCCAACAAGAGGAAATTAATTTTCAAAGATTTCGCCCGCCAACGTGAACATCTCAGTGAGGATGTTGTTGCATTCAACTTGAAAATAAAGTGTTACGTAACCTTTTAAGAAATTGTCCTTCACAACCACACGGCTGTATTATCGCGTATCTACCGCGTGGCACGTGCTCAAAGTATACTTAAGCGAAATTCTATTGGTGGTCTTTATCACGAGAAGCACGTGTCAAAGTACTTGTGAACAACACGTTATGGAAAAGCATTCAATACCGATATTACTTCAACAATTCTTTAGTAGATACATTTTCAATATAATTTTGAAAATAAAAGAATTTGTTCTTAATTTGTTTTCCTCTTTATATTTATATGTCAGGTTATGTTTATTTACAAATTATTATTAGGGAATAAATGTGTGCTCGAGAGGTGTTTAATCACTCTGTTTAAGACCGCTTAGAGTCTGGGTGCTGATAATTACCCGAGCCGGAGGCGAGGGTAAATTATCAGCACCCAGACTCTTAGCGGTCTTAAACAGATGATTAATACCGACCGAGCACACATTTATTCCCATTCATAAATACCTTTCGGTCAAAAAATATAATATTTCGGTCAAAAAATCCCGATTTTTGTTCAACAAGTTCACTTCAGTGCTTTTGAAACATCCCTCTAGCTATAATGGAGTGTTCAGCTGGCAATAAGATGTAACAACCTTTTATGGAGATTGACGCTCGCGCGGGGCGTTGCGTTTTGAATTTAGAACTATAAAATTCTGACTCACTGGTAGTGTTGCGCATGCCTAGCCTACGTGAGGACTGAGAACGTTTCAACCATAAACGGCAAGAGGCACTGGATTTTTAGGAGTCCACATTTTATGTGACACTGGAAAAGGTGTTTAGACCAGCTAGCCATGTCTTTATCATCCGTTTTAAGACCGGCCACGTGACGGGCTCTCGACCAATAGGAATGGCTAAACTGTCTGAGGTATTTATGAATATTTTGGGTTTTTTTTCATTTATTTCATTAGAAACGTCTTTTAAATAGATAATTCAAATCTGCACATTAGGCCAAAAAAAAAAAGTCTCCGGTTTCTGGTATGCGCGCGCGTCGCCGTAGCCATGGCGCGTCGGCAAAATGAAAAAGTTTTTTTTTCAATACAAGATGAGGTCTCAAACCGCCAAACTCACTGGTTTGACTGGAATCCTGCTGCTGCACAATTTTAACGTGTTTTAGATGGGGTTATGATCGAGAATAAGCTTTATGTGCCTCTCTGGACTCCCATATTTGCACTAAGTTTAGTTGGCACCATTTGGCAGTCATCAGCCGACATTTGAAGCCAAAAAAAAAAAAAAAAAACAGTAAAAAAAAGCCGCGTCCGCCGCATTTTGGGGCAGCTCATACCAGAAACCGAGACATTTGCAAAGCCGCAAAAAAAAAAAAAAAAAAACCAGGTAAAAAAAAAAAGCCGCGTCCGCCGCACCACTTTTGGGGCAAGCTCCATACCAGAAACCGGAGACTTTTTTTTTTTGGCCTTAGTGAATTTTTGTAAACTTTTCGGTAAATCTCAACACATCACGATAAAAGAATTTATGAAAAACTCGTTTAATATTTACTACAGGAAATCTGAGATAAAAAGTGATATATTTGAAAGCATGGAAATTTACTTTTCACAAAAAGAAAATCAACTGTTGAATTTAGAAACTGCTGTGATTTCAATGTATTAATTTCTACAATCACGTGCGCATGAGAAAAAGACAGAAGAATACTGCATTGCTAAATTGACACGACGGGGGATCACGACATCAGGATGTGACGAAGCCAGGGCGGATCCGGAATTTTCGCCGGGGGTGGGGGGGGGAATGGGGGTCATCAGCAAAACAATTTTGAAATGTAGACAGGTTTTTTTCTCCGACACTTGGCCTCCGAAAATCAATAAGTGGCCGGTACCATTAATGGGAGCGCTGTTCAAATCGGACGATTGTTACAGAATAGTATACAATACCCCCTAACCAAGCTCGCTCCGTCCGTATTTTGGGCACAGGCCGACATTATTACCAGTTTTCTTTTTGGGGTGTCAGAGCAGGGGGGGGGGCATTATTTTGAAAGAATTTCTATGAAACCAAAATTGACAGAACTGGCGGGGGTTTTGATCCCCGCGCCTGGATCCGCGCCTGCGAAGCAGTTATACTTTCGCACAAAACTTTTGATTATCAGGATATGGTTTAAATTCATCAAAGCAAACCATTCCTTTGGGGGGGGGTGGCGCAATTTCAGCTGTTTGAATAGCACACCTTTATGCCTCAAGTATGTACCCCTAGCGCGCTATCTAGAACAGGTTGAGCGATCCCGACACGCTTAGATCCAGTGATCGTCAGTCTGGTCCCTGTCTGCTGCCCTTCGTTTCACCGCCGTTCGCATGATTGGCCCGAGGATGACATGACCAGCACGTTTACCCACGTGCATGCCGAGGTCCTTCCCATGACGCACCACCTCCGTCACATCTTGATCGTCGTTCAGGATCTGGTCGCCAGTCACGATGTACATGCGATCGGCGTTGATGTTCTTGGCGTCGAGACAGGATCTGCTTGAGCTGCTGCACCGTGGCACATGCTCAACATCCAGGGTGATGTCGGTGTTTTGGCGTGCATCTTGACGTTGAGGGCGCAGCTGACATGCAAACAGCGCCCTCTTCGTGTTGTAATGGGCCAGGGTGCGGTGATCCTCCAGCTGCTTGCCTCGGTACGAAATCTGTATAAAATCCCACGAAAGAGCAACAGTAAATCTCTCGACATTTTATGAGAGTTCTGACGAGGGACAGTGTTCACTGAGCGAGAGAGACATGCCTCTGCTAGTCCTAAGACTAAATCAACGTTGGTGAATGACAGTTAAACAGAGTTGAAAGTCAATCACTAGTTAGATCAAGTCAGGTCACAAAGTAACATGGGTGACAGAGTGACATAAATTATTGTGAATTTACAACACTCCGCTCTTTGCAGTTAATTATTGCAATGTAATATAGATGCCTCGGCAAGTTTATGTTTTACTCCAGTAATTTAAGCCTTTTCCCGCCTTAAACCTTTATGACCCGGTGCGATTCCCGCCTACATAACATGGATTGTCAGTCCCTTCTTGACATCGTTAAAGGACCTCTGATATTACAGTGATTAGATGCACGAATCGCCAGTTGGGAAGAAAAGCAGAACGCATTTTCGAAAAGACGAAAAAACACGACTCTTTCACGTCGTCATTCTGTGTAGGTTGCCAAGGCATTTCGAAAGAATCGATTCACCAGGTCTTTTCTTGCCAAGGCTGCTCTCGATACATCTTGCTCATACCTTCAGGTTATCAAGCGGTAGTTTGGTCTTCTCGAAGATGTTAGCTTTGATGTTTGCGATGGTGTTGATCTCATCAGCTGTGATCGTCATCTGTTGGCTGCTAGACATCTCTGCAATCACGCTGATCGAAGCCTCAGGTCCATTGTGGCATTCTTACGGATCGAGTAGAGCTGGAGAGGGGCGTGGTTCTCCAGGAGCACCTCCTTGTAAGACAGGAGCTGCTGATGGGGCGGTGGCCGTGTACTTGTAGATGCGAGCCTTGGCCAAAGCTACGGTGTCGTCTTGCGAGAACTCAATAGTGTGGGTTGGGCCGTTGCAGCTCCGTACCTGGTTGAAAAAAAGTAACTTATCAATGCTTGTGCACGGACCTTGCACTCATTTTTAATTGTACACTCTAGTTTATCATGGTATCTGGAAACATCAATGGAAAAAATATTTAACAGTCTTCTTCATGTTTATATAGTTGATATCTATTGCGGGAAGTAATGCGAATGTAGATTTTGGCAGATTTTGCATCTGATTTTTTTTTCTGGGGGGACCATTTGGACTAAAAAAAGAAAGTATTTTGAGGAAGTTTAATACCTTGAGTTTGATAATGTCTCGTTCCTTCAGCTGAGGTGTATTAAGTTTCAGTTCAATCTTCTGTAACCTCCTGGGTACCGCTGCTTGGTAGTGTCATGCTATCGTCAAGGTGCTGCCCATTCAGGTACACGCTCTGCCAGGTTGCTGGTACTCCTTCCTCAGTCTCCAAGATGTTTTTGAAAGCTGCCACAGTCTGTATCCAGCAACCTTCATCTCGAAAGACGACTTGCTGCCGCGTTTGGCGTAACGGGCTCCTTGAGCATCACCTCGTAGCCGAACATCTCGGGCTCCGGGTCAGCTTCGAGTGGGGGCTGATGGCGTCACTCAGAGGCACCGAGTCGACCTCGGTGCGCTGGTCGTCGTTATCACCGACAGCTTCCTCATCATCAACAGCTTCTGCCTCTCGGCGAGCTCTCTCGGCTAACAGCTGCTGTTTCTTTAACTCCACCTCCCGGCGCTGCTGCTCTACTTCGATCCAGCTCAGGAGCTCCTCACGTTTTCTTCAGCTCTCCGTCTTTCTTGTCCAGCTCCTCCATCCGACCCGCCATCTCCTCCAGTTTCTTTTGAGAGGGGAAATTGAAGTGAAAGTACTCGGCTTCCCGGTTAAGTATCTCCTTGTCCCGACGTATCTGCTCAACCTCGATCATCCCTCAGGGCACGTTCCATTCTCTCCTGCGCTTGCAGACGGCAGTCTAAGACATCTTGAAGGCTGTCCAGTTCCTTTCTTCTTGAGTTGACCTCCTCTTCTTTCTGGCGAAGCTCTTCTTCTTTGATTTCTGCTCCAGAAGTCATGTTGCTCAGCTCCTGAGATT
>NW_022144848.1:0-13325 GCF_000002235.5 Strongylocentrotus purpuratus | reverse complement strand
CCGAAGGGAACCAGTGTACCATGCGTAGCACTGGGTGCTGGCGGTCGACGCGAAAGACCGTCATCGTGTGCATTTTGATCACACATGCATCAGAAATGCGGGATCTTTTGTCAAGATTTTGCATTGTCAAGATGAAATAATGGCGTATGAAACCATTATGTTGTGTAGTTTAATGGCTTGTATAATAATTATATTGTGCGTATCGTGGGCTGAAAATGTGACCGCATTTTTGTCGGCGTATCGGGCCGCAATTCCAGCGTATCAGGCCCGATACGCACGTTTGCACGTGGGAGAACCCTGATATAGGACCATGTGCATTTATCCAAAAGTGACCTACCAAATTATTATCAAAAAGTTACTTGGGTTATCATTGGTTATAGATCAATACTGGTACTGACACCGTGGGAATTATTCTGTCTGGCTTGCTGTCATTTAGAAGAAATCCAAGAAATCTAGGTGAGTTAATACAGAAACTTTACAGAAAAACTATAATGAAATGATTTTTTGGAATTTTTCAGCAATCTATGAACGCAGTGGAGGAAGAGCTTGCCTCAGTCAAGGGTGAGCTGCAACGGGTCAATGGAATGATCGACATCAAACAGACGCAGATTGACGAGCAGAACTATCGACTCAATGCTCTGGAAGCAAAGGTCAGGCAAGACAAAAAAAAAACATTGTTGCTTCAGTGTTTAAACATTTGATTACCTTATTGCATGTGTGCACTTCACATTCTTTCAATTTTGATAACTACAGGGTGAGTAAAAAAAACGAAACCCAAATGTCGGGGCCATTGTTTTAGGAAGTTCTGCATGTAGCACTTTCAAAATCTAGGATATGAAAAGCCCAATTCATAAGCTTTCTTTTAGTACAAGAATCATTCAAATCACTCTTGTACTTTTCAAGTTACGGAATTTTAAACACAACCATCGTTTTAAGGTTCTGTCCACGGATCACAAAAAAGTTCAGTGTTCTTTCAGCAAAACGGAAGCAAATCACATAGGGATGTGGGTGAATTGTTTTCGTTTTTGCTGAAAGAACGCACACCTTTTTTTGTGATCCGTGGACAGAACCTTAAAATGGTGGTTGTGTTTAAAATCGTAAAGCCATTGTTCTCTAAGGTTTGACAACAGAACCTCACTTTTACAAAGCAGGATTGATCAAACGAGAATAAAACCTAAAAACCAAGCCTTGAGATTTTCATACCAATGAATAAAGCAGACTTTGAGGCCCTATAGACCACAGTGCTGAATCTCAAATTTTAAAAAGATTTTTTTTTGCACATATTCTAGGGAGTGTGAGAGAATATACCTTTATCATGCTGCCACCATTTCAGTCATGTTCCCTGTTTCCATTAACAGTACTGAATGATGTTTTTTTTGTGCAAAAAGGAACCTTATTATTTTCCTTCCAGCCCTCGCTTCGTTACGTTGATTTGAATGGGAAAAAATCAAGGTAATGGTCATGGTAATGGTCTATAGGGCTCAAAGTCTGCTTTATTCATTGGTTGAAAATCTGAAGGCTTGATTTTTGGGCCTTATTCTCGTTTGATCAATCCTCCTTTGAATTTCTGTTTTGTAGAAAGAGGAACTTCAAAGAGACAAGACAGATATGAGACGGAAACTTGAGGCTGAACTTGATGAAAAGTAAGTCCTTCACAGTTCACACATATGTATAGTCATTTCAGTCCCTTTGCTTACGGGAGAATATGAAATTAAGGTACGTCTATCATTTGTATTTGTGCATTATTTCGTTTGAAGCATCAAAAGTGCTCAAAATCTAAAGGTGCTTAACAACTAACCTGATGAAGTTTCAGCTCAGTGAATGCTGCATATTCCGAGAAAACAAAATTCTAGGATCTCGATTTCAAATAAAAAGTTGCTGAATCATGTTTTGAATAGGGCCTGATTCAGCGTCCGAGACAGGTTCTCACTGAGCCGATTGCAGCTACGTGATGTCGCGTACTGAACCGGTGAATTATAGCGTGTGTGCGTCGTGCCAACGCTTGCTCGCGCTTCGCCGAATAAAAAAACAAACTACTAACGGACATTTCCAACGATACGCCTTCTTTCATGGATTTCTTCAAAATGACAGTTTTCCAGAAGAATAATTTCACAGGGAGTTTTAGTCCCATCACTATCTTAAAGTAACCTTTCAACAATAATTACATCAGTTACTTTTGGATAGCTGCAACTTATAACAAGTAACGCGAGGTTAAGGTGATGTGTGGCCAAGTGTGTAAATGTGACTCATGATCAGAGGGTCAGGGGTTCGAATCCAGCTGCTGCCATGCGTTGTGTCCTTGGGCAAGCCACTTCACCCTCACTGCCTCTCTCCACCCAGGAGTGTAAATGGGTTCCGGCATTAGGGGAATAGCCTGCGATGGACTGGCATCCCATCTAGGGGGAATAGAGATATTCTGAGACGTGCCAGGGAAACTGGATAAAGAGATAAAGAGATAACCGCCGGCCTGATGGGCCACGTTGACGCGTGACAGACTTACTAATTAAACTCAAGGTTACCTTGTGGTTTTACAAGTTCTACGGGAATTAACGGAGTACCTCACTTGAGTTACCGCTTGTTTAATTTCTCATTCTGCCCTTTAGATATAGAAGAATAAGTAAGGTCAATTCATAGAAAATGCAATCATTGAGTCAGTGTTATACTAAATGTTTAGAATTATATTTTACCTTTCACAGTAAATGTATTGACCTATGGATGCCATGCATAAATAGAATATGGTGTTTTCTGACTATTTGTGAAATTTTTTTCCTTCTCATGGACATTTTGATTTATTTATTCCTCTTCTAGCATGGACACCATCAGAGACTTGAACCGGAGAATTGATCAACATAAAACGGAAGTGGAACTCATGAAAGAGAAGTGTAAAGCCCTGGAAGGCCAGGTAGGTTGGCAAGCATTGTCCCATTCATTTTATCACCGAAAATCGTTTTCATTTCAAGAACACTGCGCGACCTGCTGCTCGCATATGAGATTGCCTCTAACAACGCTGATGTTTCTAAGCATGTTCTTAGAACATGCTCTAGATTTCAGACAACTTCAGAGACAAATTCAGGTTTTATAAAAAAAATCCAAATCATTTCACCCAATGGATACTCTGTGTCGGCCCGTGTTAAGTTATGGAATAATTACGTTACAAAGTTTGAATTATTTAAAGCATCAAGCCTTTTGTAGAGGGTTGCATATGTCCAATAGGGGGATTTTTTTTGGGGAGGGGTACAACAAAACATACAATTTGAAATTTATCAAGATAAAACATTGAAAATATTGAAAGCATGGACAGTATATCTGCAAAGAGTATCCCGTCGTATTAACCAGTACGCGTCGGATGACGTGTATACATGCAAAGGTTTGCGGTATTCAGAACGATGAAAGATAAATATGCAGGAGCGAGGCCGAAATATCTGTCAACGACCCGCTCGCAGCGAGCAAGGCTGAAAATATGAGTGTGCTGCCCGGGTGATTGCTTCAACCCCCTGGCTTGAGATCGAGTGAAAAGTAATCCCGTGCCTCATTTCGTTCCTGTCAAAATAATTCCGTCGTGAACTGGTTAAGAGAGTTATTGGGAAACAGAATTTGGCGAATTGTGTCTCATTTCGTGAAGCAGGTCGCAATTATAGTTAAGCATCATTTGCATGTCGTTCAGATGTTGTTTTGCACCCATGGTTTGATTTTGTGTGTGTTTATCAAAGTTAGTCAGAATAGCACATTTCATGTACATGTACGTAGTAGAGTGCTTTAGAAGCGATTAGCTCCACTTTTCATATTGTAAATGCACTTTTTGGTTTCATACTCGACACCATCTGAATGGTCAAGAGTTAAGACATGTACATAGGTCGTTCTATAAATTTGGGGTCCACCTTTTTCTTGCCCCTATTATATCTGACATCTATGATTAAATAATTCTGATGCACTCCTTAATGCAGTCGTCTTCCAAAAGTGATTATGAATAGCTAACTACCTACCCAACAAAAAAAAATCATTTTAAGTCACTTTTAATGATGCTTGAATGGCAAATTACAAAGTACCAAGGTAACATCATGGACAGAAAAAATGTCCTGCAAAATTTATGGAATGACACTAATAATAGCTGTGTCTGCTTCAAAATTGTCAAAAAGGAAAACAGTGCAGATCTTAATCCACACACTTATTAATATTTCAACCATAAAATAGATATTCTCCTGATTTGTAACACTTCAATTTGTGCTTCCGCACATGTCTCCATAATTGCCTTTTGTCGAATATGGTCGTGCCATTTTGATGATAACAGTCAAAAGTTTCTTTAAAGAATTTGTACATGTATGTAAACAGCATAACCAAACTCCCCCCCCCCCACCATTTTGGCCATATAAGAACACATGTTTAGCGTCCAGCCTTTTTGAAAAAAAAGGAAGGAGGATCGAGGCCCTTTTTTTCCCCAAAAATGGCCGCTCAACCAATTTTCCAAAACGACCGGCCGGGTTATTTTCAAGCTGGCTGCCAGCTTTTTTAAAATGGCCTCCACTTGGACTTAGGAAATGACATACCAGCTTTATATGGGCTATATGCAACAGACAAAGAGGCCAAAATGATGTCACTGTTAAAAATTTATCATTTTTTCGTTTTATTTTTTCAATTAAAAAAAAGAAAAAAGATGGCGGCCTCCAAAAATGAAGCAGGCGGGGATGCTTAACATTTTTTTTGGCCTTATAGGCATGTTTCTTTCTAATTTGATGCCCAAAAAAGGTAAATAATAAACAAAACAAAAACCATGAAAATAAAACCAGCATGCCATGTTTACTTTTTCCAAGATGGCTGCCTGCAGTGGTTGCCATGGCAAACAGATAGCAGAAGCATTTCTAAAAGAAAATACCTCTAAAATATTTGTTATTTTTTGCTGTATGTGTGTTGCACTTCCATTTGCATGATTGACACTGAAGGTGACTTGATCCCACAAAATGAGTCCTAAGGACATTTGATAAATGCGCCATGTGCATAAAAAAGAGCATACTCTAGCTCTCCATTTTGATTTATCACTCATTTGGATGCATATGGTCCAAAATGTGAACGATTTTGCAAATGCCTATAACTCAAAATGGGTTTTTGCCTCTATTTTGTCGGGCATGGTCACATAATGTGACCCAATGCAACAAATTGTTGTGGAAAAAAAATTGTCTTTACGACTCATTTCTTGGGATTTTATTGCATGAGTTCTTATTTTTTATATTTTGAAATGATTGTGCGTGTGTAATTATTTCTGATTGTTGTGTGTTTTTTGCATGTTTCATCATGTAACCATCAACATCATCATTTGCATCATAACCATCCTTAATACATCTCTGTACTCCGTAGTCTACTGACAACAGTGCGGTAGGTATTTAGAAAAACATAAGTTGTAATAATTAGCGCCGAAATCTATGTTGGCAGTGACTGGAAGACAAAAAGGTTCCATTGTCCTTTAATGGTTGAGATGAATATATATTCATCTGTATGTGCTTCCTTTATTTCTTTTGAAGTTTTTGTAACTTTGTTTGTTTAGACTTTTAGCAATGTATGAAATGGAAGTGCATTTGTTATGAGTATTTTAAGTACTAAATAATTGCAACAACAATTGCCATTTTGTTAAAGGAATATATATCATTTGCTTTTGCTGTAATTTTCAGAAATGGATGGAATTGGGGGTTGGAAATATATAGCAAATATAGTTACACTGACTTTTTTGAGGTTTGGGTTCGAAAATGCTATAAAAACCAAGAAAAACAATCATTTTCCTGTAGTCTGGTCCCTGACTCCATATAAGAAGAAACAGAGCAGTTTACATACATTGGGGAATTGTAAGGTCAGGGAACCAGTCTAGCTGGCTTGTACCCGTTCATAGGTGTGTAATCGATTGCAAACAAGTGCGATAGTCAATTGGTGCCAGTATTTGAAAAAAAAGCCAGTTTTTTTCCAACGCTGGTCGGCCGACAGCATTGGAAATTGATACAAAAATACCACTTTTCTTGAAAATGACAGTATACCAGGTGCCATGATTTTACAGGATGCTTTACACTGTCATTCACTAACAGTCCAGCAAGGTATTTCAAAATGATTTGGTAGTTTTATTTTTTGATGTTTGCAAATGTTGTATTTTCCCTTTAAGGGCAGTATGTTTGTTCTGTGTTTAACAGTGGTTCTTAACTAAAAAAGTAATCTTCCCTGTTTCTTTTGAATCTTTGTTCTTTATGTTTTACAGCATGGGGATCGTGATGAATTTTCCAAAAGGTGAGCTAGATTGTAAACTTACCTTTTTTTTATTTCCAGTTGAGAAATCTACTAACAGACATCCATTGGTTTGGATATGAAATGTACTTTTGTGTCAGTTGGAAAAAAAAATCCTACAATCTAGGAAGGAAATTATTTTTACATGTGAGGCGTCCTGGCAAAATAAGACAGAGGTCAAAGTGAGGGTTGTTGCACTTCATCAGACATTCCGTTGACAAGTTATGGCTGTTTAAAGTTTGCATTTATCGACATGTTGAAGAAGCAAAATACGAGAAATAGGCCTTAAAAGTTTCGAGTTTTGTATTCCTGAAAATGAAAGATGTCAATTTTCCGATCCGATTGGTCAGTGGTCATGAATAAAAGATCCCATTGCTTGTTTTTTCCCTATGGGTCAAAGTTTAGAGGTCAAGATCCAGAGTCAAGAGTTACATGCCCACAACTGATTGGTCCATGATGATGAATGTAAAAGGCAATGAATATGTATACATGCAAGGTGAACCTGATTGGTCAGTGGTCATGAATGTAAAAGATCCTATTGCTTGTGTTCTCCCTCTGGTCAAAGGTTAGAGGTCAAGATCCAGAGTCAAGAGTTACATGCCCACAACTGATTGGTCCATGATCATGAATATATGCAAAATGAATACATATAAAGTGAACCTGGTGCTTGTGTTTTCCCTGTGGGTCCAAAGGTTAGAAGTGAAGATCCAGACCCAGGAGGAGGAGTTACCGTTAGATATGCACTGAATCGATTGGTCCATGATCATGATATGTATAAGCCAATGAATATGTATAAGGTGAACCCGTTGCTTGTGTTTTCCCTCTGGGTCAAAGGTTAGAGGTCAAGATCCAGACCCAGGAGGAGGAGCTACACGCCCTGACCGACTGGTCACCGATCTTCAAACCGCAACAAGAAGCTTGAGCAGACTCGAGACACACTGCAGGACAATGTGGAGACGTATCGGGGGCGGATAAGAAACTTGAAGATGCGGAGAAAGCGCAGAAGAAAGAGATGGAGACACTGAAGGAAACGGGTAAGAAATATAGGAGAGAAAATGAACTGGAATGGATTACAACCTGCCAGCTTTGAACAATTAAAATAAGGGAATAAATGTGTGCTTGGCGGGTTTTAAACACTCTGTTTAAGACCAGTTGGAGTCTGAATGCTGATAATTACCTGAGCTGAAGCGAGGGTGATTATCAGCATCCAGACTCAACCTGTCTTAAACAGATTGTTTAATACTGGCCAGTACCTTTTTGGTAAAATAATCAAAACTTTTCGGTCTAAAAGTCAAAACAAGTCCAAAATTATAAATTTCTAACGATTTGTTCAACAAGTTTACCTCATGTTTTCGGAACACCCCTCTAGCTATATTATGGTCTGTCCAGTCTCGCAAGTGTCGTAAGCAACTCCTTATATTGAGATTGGCGCGCGGCACATGTACTGCGTGATGTGGTGTACAATACACTGTGCCAGTGTTTGTGAATTTAGGACTATGAAATTCTGACTGGTAGTATTGCGCATGCCTACGTGAGGATTGTGAACGTTCAACAATAAAACGGTAAGAGGCACCGGATTTCATAGGAGTCCAAATTTCATGTGGCACTGGAAAAGTGTTTTTAAGATCAGCCAGCCGGTCTTTATCAACTGTTTTAAGACCAGCCACGTGACAGACTTTTGACCAATAGGAATGGGTAAACTGTCTAAGTATTTATGAATGACAGCTTAAATACGAGTTCACCAGACTCCTTCACAAATCATTCACAGATCAGTCCATTAATTATTCGTCTTTTATATAACTGACATGCACATCCTTGTCATTTGATTGGTGGAACTCACATCTAGTGACATTCGTTATTGCTCCCATTCACGCCGGGGCTCAAAAAGTCCAATTCGTCCATGGGGAATGGGAAATACCATTCAACAGTTAAAATCATTCTTGTTCCATGACGCGGTATTTTTTGTGCAAATGCATGCTGGTGTGCGTGTTCAGCGTTGCGTGTATTGCTCCAAAGAGCCAGCGCTACAGAGTTGGGTTCAAACATTTTTCTTGAAGGGGTGGTTGGAAGAGAGAAATACATTTCCCACCAATTTTGTATTGAAATAAAAGTTCAAATATATCAAATGACAATGATCTGTATGTCAGTTATATAAAACAAATACTGAGTGGCTTTAAATTGTGAAATGGGAGGAATATTATCGCTCGGTAAAATCTGGACTTTTCCAGTTCACTCGGCTTCGCCTCGTGAAATGGAAAAGTCCAAATTTTCCCTTGCTATAATATTCCTCCCATCTCACTCTGAGCCACTCAATATTTGTATACTAATACAGCGCTTCTTCTTTCTGTTGCATGCTTCTGTGTATTATTTCAACTGTTTGTGTTTCTCTCTTTGCCGTAGCCGGAGCCAAGTGCACAAAGTGCAGGCGCCTAGAGTCTCAGTACGAGGAGGTGTTGGGAGAGAAAGAAAGCCTTGAAGAAGAGAACGAGGAACTGCATCAAGAAGTAGAAAACTTGGAAGGGCTGCTGAATATCCAGACACAAGATGCCAGAAAAGGTGAGAAGATGGCGGGGCGGTGTTGGGTTGGGTTCGGTCAGTGTACTTGAATTGTCTCTCATTTCTGGACAGTTTTGAAGTTGAGTTTATCACTGTCCCTTTAAAGGCAACGCACAACATTTGCTTTTGCTGCAATTTGCAGAAATAAATGGATTTGGAGGATTAGTATGTTATAGCAAATATTGTTAAAATGACTTGTTTCACGTTTTTGGCTTTAGTATGCTGGAAAAACAGAGAAAACCAATCACGTTCTTGTAGTCTGGTTCCCTGACCCCACTTAAGATGAAACACAGCAATTTATAGACTTTTGGGAATTGTAAGGTCAGAGAATCAGTCTAGCAGGTTTGTACCCCTTCACAGGTGTGTAATCAATTGCAAAGAAAATGCGGATAACTAATTATGATAGGAGCAATTTTTGAAATAAAGCCAGTTTTCTCCAGCTGGTCGGCTGACCATTGTTGGAAAAATAATTTTTTCTAGAAAATGTCAGCACACAGGAGCTACGATTTTACAGGATGCTTTAGACTGTCATTCCCTAACTAATTATGATAGGAACAATTATTGGGAGTCTGCTGAAAAGATAGAAATTTGATTTTGTGGCAGCACATTGTGGTCCCCGAAAATTAAACACCCATGCTTGACTTTATTTGGAGACTGACTTTTGAGAGCTTTTTCAACCATGTTTAAAAAGAATTTAGTATTTCCTTTTCTGCAACCCCTAGTCAATGAAACCCAAGGAGCCAGTCAAGAAATCCCCAGTGAAAGAGGAGATCAGCATCACGCAACAAACTCCAACGGAATCTAAGAGGCCCGGCTCCGGGTCTGGCTCCCCGTCCCCCCGCGGTGCGTCCCCAGTGCCCAAGAAGGTCGCCAATCCATTGGAGCTGGCTGCCGCGTTGAAGAGACTGTCCACACAGACGGCCGCCGACGCGGCAAACGTCGGGGTTCGGGCGATTCCCCGACTCCAAGAGAGGCTCGCAGGATCTGGGAGCCTCCTTCGAGGCCAGCGGGGCGTCTATTCGCGGGATCCCAGAGGCAGGGCGTTACGATCAGACAAGCGCGCCTCGTTGAACTCCATGGAGGCGCGTCTGCAAGCCCTGAGGAGCTCTACCAGGTCAAGCCGGTCAAGGGAATCCTGGAGAAGAAGGATCTTGGAGCATCCGGGGAGCAGCCCAAGAAGCAGGCACGCTTTGTCCTGCCGTCCAGCCGGAAGTTTGATAACCGCAGGTGGTCGGGACGAGAGATGACATGTAAGGGAATTTGAATACAAATCTACCGTAAGTGTGTAAAAAAAAAAAAATAATCGACATGGTTTCGTATCGGTCCCAAAACACCTGGTAAAACTGATGACAAATGTATCTTTCTTGTCTTTAATAAAAGTTGTGTGCGAATCCTTCGAAAATAACATTGTTTCTCATAAAGGAGAACAAAAATGTCCTACTTTTCTCGCCCTTTTCTTCCAAATTCTTGGAATTGAAGGTGCAATTTCTTATTATCTGAAGTTTGAATTTTTGTTCTATTAACGGACTTCCTAAATTCAATTTCCTCCATCCAATACCTAAAGAGTACAATCTGTTGTCACACTTTGACAAAAGATACATCATGACTTAGAAGTTCAAAAAGTTGATCTTCAGTCCTTATGTTTTTAGGTTTATAATCTGGCTAAACTCGTTCATATTTGGATAAAACTAGCGTGCAGTGATTATTAGTATGAACAGGTTTTGAATCAAAATTGTGTTCATGAAATATTTCCTTTTATATAACTGACATACAGATCCTTATCATTTGTTTGGTGGAACTCGCATCATGTGACATTTGTATTGCTGCCATTCACGCCAGGGCTCAAAAAGTCCATTCACCCACGGGGAATATGGGAAATACTATTGAACAGTTAGGATCATTCTTGTTTCATGACGCGGTATTTGTGTTCAAATGCATGCTGGTGTGCGTGTTGCGCACACCACGTAGTGTTATACAAATATTGAGTGGCTCAGAGTGAAATGGGAGGAATATTATCGCAAGGTAAAATCTGGACTTTTCCATTTCACGAGGCGAAGCCGAGTGAACTGGAAAAGTCCAGATTTTACGAGCGATAATATTCCCCCCATTTCACAATTAAAGCACTCAATATTTTTTTATATAACCGACATACAGATCCTTGTCATTTGATATGTTTGAAGTTTTATTTCAATACAAAATTGGTGAAAAATGTATTTCTCTCTTCCAAACACCCCTTCAAGAAAATGTTTGAACCCAACGCTGTAGCGCTGGCTCTTTGGAACAATACGCGCAACGCTGAACGCGCACACCAGCATGCCTTTGCACACAAATACCGTGTCATGGAACAAGCATGATCCTTACTGTTGAATAGTATTTACCATTCCCCATGGGCGTATAGTACTTTTTGAGCCATGGCGTGAATGGCAGTAATAACGAATGACACGTGATGCGAGTTCCACCAATCAAATGACAAGGATCTGTATGTCGGTTATATAATCCCAACTATTGTTTAGAACCAAAGGGCTTTGCCTCATGACATAAAAAAAAGTCCAGATTTTACCTTGCGGTAATGTTCCTCTCATTCCATATTTTTATAACTATCTTTTTTAAATGGTTCTTTATTTCTCATTTTTTTTTTTTTGCAGTCCATCTGATCAGGCTCATGCTGTGTAAATGTAGATCTCATGATGCAAGAACACCCGATGGATCATCATTACCAGATCAGCAGGTGATATAGTACATTTTCAGAATTGAACTATTTGAGAGGTTAGTATAATAGATCAAATATTGTTACACTGACATTTTGAAGTTTTGTGTTCGAAAGGTGGAAAAACCAAGAAAACAAAAATGTTCAAGTAGTCTGGTTCCCTGACTCCACAAACGATAAAATGGATCAATTTATAGATGATGGAAAATTGTAAGGCAAGGGAACCAGTCTAGCTGGCCTGCACCCGTTTATGAACATGTAACCAATAGCAAACAAAATTTGGACTGAAAAAATGGTAAACTCGGAGCAGTAGTTGAAAAATATTGTTTTTCCAACGCTGGTCGGCCGACCACCGTTGGAAATATTTACAAATATACCATTGTCTTGAAAATGACTTCACACCAGGTGCCATATTTTACAAGATGCTTGAGACTGTCATTTACCAACATCCTAGTAAGGTATTTCGTAAAAACTTGGTAGTTTTATTTTCGATGTTTGCAAATGTTGTATATTCCCTTTAATATGCCATAGAGGCATTCCAGCGTTATGAAAGAAGTGTTATGTCCATGACAGAGTCAATTAACCATGGAAGTGTAATGAAAATAGCCCCTCATCAATACCTTCCTCCCCGCCTTCTACTTTTTGGTTTAACCTGCCCCTCTCATCCATCACACCCCTGAGCTGAGTGTGTATCAGTCCAGCCAGGCAGCATTTGCATAATTGCTATTGTTAGCCCCATGTGCATGGAATTTAAAATAGCCATGCATGCTTCAGTCTGCTGGGTGCTGTGCTAGGATAGGGTGTCTGTGGAGGGCTGGTGATTATTGAATGACAGGCAACAGCCAAGGATGCACTTTGGCAAAGTTGACACATGTTTGACTGAAAGCCAGAGTATCATGACCTATGACCTTAAGCGATCACATGGAATATGGACGCCGTCGTGTTTGTTTCTGCGCAAAAGCGGGCCCAAATTTTGCCCGAAATTACAGGATAACTACATGTCTGAAGGTACGGAATTCAACCTTTTTTTGTTGTTGCTAATAAGCAGTTTATCAAGTGACAAAATAGTCCCGATCTCGATTTGATTTTCTGCTGCCCAAGCAAACAGACCTTTTCTCCGAAATAGTGTATACTGCTGTGTGGCTCTACATACAGAGGAAGTTCAGCATTTGAGCCACATTTATGTGGCTACCGTGGGTTTAGCCCCATAAATATGGCCAATTACTGGACTACTTCAGTAAATAAAGGCACACTTTAGGAATTGACTCAGAACGTGAGGACTTGTAACGAATTTATGTTCACATGCAGACTGTGTGCATCGTTGAAATTTAAAACACACTCAACCTGTTAATAACAAATTCAGAATTTGCCGCATTTGTCAGTTGTCCAGCTTTTGTATAATTTCCAGCCAAATGTGGATGTTTTTTTGGCATCAGTTTTTGTGTGTAACTCAATTGCAACCGTGTTCCAGCTGAACAATGCCCTCGCGCAATACCTGACGGGATACATGGATCGTTCACCGTCAGTCATGCGGCGCGCCGCAGGCCCGGTGGCTGTTGCCTGCCTTCAGTGAATCCTTCCTGTATAGTGCGCCCTCATGCGTGGAGCCCCATAAATGTGGCCAATTTACTGAACTACCTTCGTAAATAAAGGCCACACTTCCACCATGTACAAAAACATTTGAACTTGTCAATTTTGATTTTCACATTTAGACTTAGTTTTGTAGTTTATTTTGTTTTAGAAGCATACTCACCCTCTTTATAGGCTAATCAGAAAGTGCTGCCTTTTTCAGATGTCTAATTTT
>NW_022144847.1:0-13443 GCF_000002235.5 Strongylocentrotus purpuratus | reverse complement strand
GCTACAGCATAAAGATCAGGACATAGGGAAATTACTAAAATGGAAAGAAAATTCAATTTGCCCACAGCAAAATGAACTTCAAAGTTGCTCACCAAGCGTGAAGTATTTTTGGTCGAATGCCTCACTTTTGTGTGTTAAAGACAGTGTTCTTTATTACAAATGGGATGAGGACACTCTACCAAACTGCTGTTCCTGACCCCCCACACTCTGAAACGTGAAATTTTAAATTTGTGTCATGACTGTAAAATTGCTGGGCACCCAGGCATAACAAGAACCCTCCAGAAAGTAAGGCAGACATCCTTCTGGTATAACATGAAGGAAGATGTTTGTCTGTATGTAAAAGCCTGCCAAGAATGTAACACACACAAAAAACCATCACGCAAGCGTAGGGCACCTTTGACAAATTTCCATGCTGGGGCACCAGTTGAACGCACACACTGGATATACTAGGTCCCTTTACCCCATCTAGGTCGGGCAATAAATACATATTGATGCTAATCTGCCAATTTACTAAGTGGATTGAAGCCTATCCCTTGGCTGACCAAACCGCGAAAAGTGTTGCTAGGGCAACAATAGATAATTTCATATCGAGTTCGGATGCCCCTTACAAATCCATACTGACCAAGGCACTAATTTCACAAGCTCATTGTTTACAGAAGTTTGTGAGTTATTGGAGATTGCTAAAACACGAACAACTCCATATCGTCCCTGCTCGAACGGTCAGGTGGAAAGGTACAATAGGACTCTATTACAACTTATCAGATGCCATTTAAAGGGGAGGTAACCGAATGGGATGAGGATCTACCTATTCTCACACGGGGGCTATTCGTTCTCTTCCAAACCGTAGTACTGTTCTGACCCCTAATTTAATGATGCTGGGGAGGGAAATCCGGCAACTATGGATCTAGTGTTTGATTTCAAAGGAAATGATGTCCCTAACGAGCAGCCACACCAATATGAAGAAACCTTAACCCTAAAGGGGGCCGGGGGGGGGGGGGGGGCGGAATCCGCCCCCCCCCTCAACATTTTCCGCGATAGCTTCTAAAAAAATTTTTTTCGCGACCCGAGCTGTTATGACTTTTAGCCTCGAGCTTTGCGCATCTTTTGATACCAAAAACATAAAAATCGGACCACGGTTGGCCCGTAGCGAAAAATTATTCCGGCGCTACGCGCCGTGAAAACTGAATTTTCGCATATACGTCGTGTACACCGAGCAGAATTGCCATTCATACATATGAATAATTAATTAGCCATAATTCCAAAACCCTTTGACCTATAGTCATGAAATTTCTTGGGCATGTTTAGGAAGAGTTGCTCTATGCATGTGCTGAGTTTCAAAATTTTTCGTCAATCGATGGGCCGAGATCTTAGGGGGGGGCGGAATCCGCCCCCCCCCCGGCTGAGAGATGGTCAAAAATAACCCGGCCCCTTTAGGGTTAAAGAGAGAATGGTGCGGGTCCACACAATAGCACGTGACAATATTGGGGTAGCACAAAACCAACAAAAGAAGTACTATGACTATCGAGAAAATAAAACATCATTCGAGGAAGGGGATATCATTTACAAACTGAATAAAGCCCCGAAAGTTGGCCTTTCTCAAAAACTACAGGCAGTTTTGGAAGTGGCCCCTTGCTAGTCACACCACGTATTGTCCCCTATCTTGTATAAAGTACAGGATAGGAGGGCTAAGGCACAAGTAGTTCATCATGACCTCCTCAAAAAAGTGTGAGACCAGTTTTATCCCTTTATGGTTGTGAAAGGCTCGTAACAAATTACTAGGCCAACATGGTTTGGAAGATGAGGGGAAAACAATTTAAGCACAAGTGAAAAAAGTGTTCACTATATGACGCCACGCATGGGCGTCGCCAGGCTTTTTTCTAGAGGGGGGGCAAAAAAAATGTTGCCAAAAAATGCCTGTATTTCTCAACACATTCTCGATTTATCAGTTTTAGAGGGGGCAGGGACATTTTGCCCCCCCCCCCCCAACCATTAAATTTACACCACTATGTCTTCGCGCCTCTTTTTTCTTTTCTTTTTGTCTTTTTTTCCCTTCCTTTTTTGTTGTTATGGTTGACAGAGCACCAGTCTGGCAGCACTGTCTCTCCCTATATATGCTCTATATTCGTTTATCCAGCAGCTACGGGCCTACTTCGATTAACTAAGGGGGAAATTGACGTCCAGTGCCTCTTCCTGATCATTCCGGGCTCGATTTCTAGACCTGGTTTGCAGTGATTTTGACCTGAAAATCTGCTTGGTGTGTGATGCTTATGGCTTCTATACGGTGAACTGCTTCACGCAGTGTGCCTATGCACAATCAGTGGCTTGGCTTGACTGCCCTGCTATTGTCCATCTCCATTCAATTGACTGTCGTCCACTATATCAACACAATGAACTTTTCACGGAGTGAACTCATCCAGTTGAACAGTTCTATTGTTCGGCACCCAAGACTGCCCACTGATGTGTACAACAACATACGCAAACTTGGTATCAATCGCAAGCCTCCTACTTGTCGAGGGAAACGGCAGGGAGGATAGCCTCTACCACCTTGGTAACTGGTAAAACCATTAGTGACCCAACCAATGATGTTCCTGTGATTTGATAATTGAACATGATACTGATATCATGGTTTTAACTGAGGACTTGGTTAAGACATGATGATCAGGTAGAGATGGGGAGCATGTGCCCCACCTGGTTACTACTCGTATTGAGTGTACCTCGTCAGACTGGTACCAGGGTGGGGGCATAGGACTTGTCTCAAAGAGTCAAATGAATCTATCACGACCTTGTATTACGAACATGTTCTTCTCCACCAAGCTGAACCACCGAGTATCGTTGTGGCACCTCAGATCCCGTCACTGGCTTCAGCTTCATTCTCGTCATCACACGCAGACCCTCACTGAACTGCGTTCTCATCATATGCAGCTACCACAGTGCTGATGTGATACAAACCACTCCCTGGCTGGCACAGAGTACGTATGCAGCCCAAATAAACGGATCTACTGCTCAAAGCAAAAGATGCCCACGCATTAAACATCGCCAGGACATCAATCCCAGATTTGCGCACAACTACCGTGGAATCTCCCTCCTCGTTATCGTTAGGAAGGCCTTTGCCTAGTGCTGAACAGATTGCAGCTGCTAGCTGAACACACATACCCTGAGAGGCAGTGCGTTTTCCAGAGCTGGAAGATCAACGGTCGATATTGTCTTCTCCCTTGTCTTTGACTTACTGCAGCTCCAGGAGAAGTGCCGAGAGCAGAGACGCCCGATGTACTGACCGCCGTCCTAGCCGATGAAGTTCTTCGACCTTTATCAGTAGAAAATCTCTCTTCAGGCTACTGCAGAAGATTGGATGTCCCCAAGTCATCCGAAACATTCAACTCCATTACCTTATCAGCATCAGACACGATGTGCACAAAAGCTGAGCACCGCCGAGGACCAGTTGAAGCCTTCACCACACCGGATGTGATCTGTCCGGATCGTCTCTAGCGACACCTCTGCATCAAGGATAGCACAAATGCGAGTGCAAATACCTTACCAGTTCAAAAGAACGTAGTGAACATAGTGGATGCGCCAAATATTCGGAAGACAAGTGGAGACACCAACCTTCCCAAACAAGACCAGACTTAAGGCATACAACGTTTCTGGAATCATCTGCCATGGTTCAATACACCTTGTGTGTATACCAGCAGGATGACTGGCAACGTGAGAAGTTCCAAGTGGTCAATGTGCCAGGACCAGCTTTTGCTGGGCTCTTTACAAGCCGCACTTACATGTACCCTACAAGCCGCACCCTACACTTGGTGACAATCCACACTGAACAAGACGGCCCGCCCATTCAGGATGTGTCTGGATCCCAAGCAGCTAAAAAAAAACGCCTTGAAAGGTGTTTTCAAAAGATCCCCACTCTTGAGGAGCTCAAGCCAGAATGTGCACAGGCAAAGTTCTTCTCCAAGCTAGACGTCAAAAGCAGGGTACTGGTCTGCCATCTCGAGGAGTCTTGAGAGCTGACAACATACAATTTTGTTGTAACAGCTTTCGTGCCCACCGGCTTATCAGCGAGCCAGGATAATAGTCCAACAAAACATTGATGGCGAAATAAGCTAGGTGCATTGATGCATTGCAACAATCACTGCGACGACATTGCAGTATTCGATCTCCTGTGGGAGCACGTCTCATCGCCCTGATGGAAACTGCCGGTTTCCTTAGCATAGTCAACATTGTCTCACACTACAATCCAAATTGCGCAGACAAAGTTGCTCCCTTCAGAAAGATGTACCATTTCTCTGGCAAAAGGGACCATCAAGCTTCTTTTATTACCCTTAAATACTCATCTCAGCTCAATCCTGGCTACGATTCTCCGACCCACAGGTATAGAAACCATCCTCAAAGTAGATGCATCTGAAAAAGGATTGGGTATCATCCAGGAAGGTAAACCATCGCATTTTCCTTAAAGAACCTATAGATCCTCTTCCCAGAGCATATTCATGAATTTTGAAAGGGAAGCTGTGGCACTGCTGCAACTTCATTCGGCTGCAACTTCATTGTCGTTACTGACCATTAAAACATTGGTTACGATCTTTGCGCAAAATCCTAGCAAGTGCACCACCCGTTTGTAGCGTCTTAAGCTACAAGGATACGATTTCCACGATGTCTAAAAACCTGGTGCTATAATAGTGATCGCAAATGCACTCGGCACATTGCCCAACCCCTTCAAGCTCGACAATGTACCACATGAAGAATCTGTAACTGAAATACACTCGGATGGGCACCCGACTGGGTTTAAGGTCCGCCTATCTTTGGAATAAGTTTAAACATTTAATATGCCAATAATCAAATGCAAAAACTCTTATGGCTTAGAATTAGAACCATTCTCTCCGACTTAAAGGGAACATGAAATAAAATTTTGATTGCATTTTTTTTGCTTAAATCAATAAAGGATGATGTTCTTAATAATATTTTGTGTATGGCGGTGTTTATTTTCTGGGCTAAATGAGGGAAAATAATTTGTGAACATGTATGGTCAAACTACTCCGCCCCACAAAGGGAAGCTTTATTAACATAAAACTTCGCGAGGGATATGACGCAAATCAAGGCAGAGACTTGCCGCGCTGCGGGGGGCACCGGCAGTGCGGCGTGCATCATAATACATGTACATACACATTGCGGCACTGAAAGTTTTTCTGGTGTTTCGTTCGGAATCGAGGAGAAATAACACCCGATTTTCAGCCATGCCGACAAGGTGTGTGGCTGCTGGGTGTAGCAAAACTACCAAGGATGGAGTAAGCCTTCATTTGTTTCCAGTAAATCCGAAATATCGGAGCATTTGGAGAGCCAAAGTGAAGGTACATGTAAATACCAGAGCAAAGTGGTCCGGGGCCAGTGAGTTCACAGCCCTCTGCGCTGCACTTTGAGCCGTCGTGCTTTGATGCTGGTCTGTACAGCAACTTGGGCATGCCCCTAAAAAAAACATCGAGTCAGTGTCTGAATCATTAGAACTCTGATTCGAATCGGACGAATCTGTACCATTTTCATCGGATTCGCTATTAAGGAAAGAAGAGGAAGAGTCTTCGGAACTTTCACGGTTATGACGGTCGTCGTTGTGTTCATTCGACAACGGTGGCACCGTGGCACGTCCACGTGGGTGTGCATGTACATGTAGACACATTCGTACGTACGTGTGCATATAATGCCACGTATGGGTACGCGGCTGCTGCACATACACACAGCACAGTAGCTTCGCTAATCCGTCTCGTACACAGACGTCATTTACGGGCCCTGGATTTCTCTGCCTTTGTTTACGTCATAAACAGCGCCCTCATTTGGAGTTGCCGCGAAAATCAAAAAGGGGGGGGGGGGGTAAATTTTGGACGGCAAATTACCACACTAAACGTACACCAGAACCAGTTCTGCTTTTAATTCACATTAAATACACATAAATGAATGTATATATAAAATAAAATACGTTATGAAAATTTTGGACTGCATGTTTCCTTTAAAAACTCACAATACCACTCATGGTTTGCATGTTAAGGTGCCAGAATTATTACCCCCAAATCCATGATTTTAACACCAAAAAAGTTTTTTTGACCCCAAAAGTGTTGTTTTGACCAAAAACATCCTTAACTACATTCCATCCCATACTACTCAAATGAAAGATCGTGTTGTCTCCTTTCATTTGTTTGATACCACATTTGTTGTTGTGATGCATTCACATTTTTTTCATGTAATAATTAGCTGATGACGTCATAATGACGTCATATATTGCCCTTCCCATTGTACATTTTTTTTTGCATCCTACTTTTTTTTTTAAAGGTGTACCGTGGAGATTCTTTGGTGAAAAAAAAATGATGCTTTTGTCCACCATGTAATGATCCTTGGCATTCTTGTTACTAAGGTACCTCACTATGGAGGAAAGAGTTGCACACGGCCACAGTCAGTTGTTTAAAAAGTTACTCGGAGAAACTGGACATTACAGTTGAACAACTTGATAACAAAGTCCTTGGGACTTTACAAATGACCTTGTTATAACAGGTACTTTGTACAAAAGAAAACAAAGAAAATCAAAGACTCGGGACTTAACATTTTCCCTGTTATAAGCACGATGTTGTATTAACTGTGCTGTCTTATCAGGGTTTGACTGTACATGTACATTGTACACTTTACACTGTACACCGAACACTGTGCATAAAAACTGCAGCGATTTCAGTGCAGGCAGAAACACCTACACACAGCTGAGCACAGTGCGGCGTGTCCCTTTGTCATCGAGCCACCCAACCGTGACTACTGAAGAGGGCTATAGTGCATGGCTCGCAATGCAGACAGGCCGTTTCAAAGGAGCACACCATGTTGTTGTTTTTTTAATAGGCACATAGGGCTGACAATGAAATCGGCAATGTAGCCGAGAACAATTGCAAGGCTTGCAATGAGTGGGGAAAAAAACGAGTCCTCATCCCGGCTGCGTTTGCCGCGGTGGGATCGGTGCAATAAATTGCCGAAGTTGATCGAAGAATAAGAAGAACCAAGCGGGTCATGCACGATAGTAATCCTGTTCCCCGCCTGAGAAATGGACCCCATTTGTCCGTTGACATAATGTTGTTGATGTGTTCCACACACACTTGATCCAACGGAAGTTTGGAGAACACTTCTTCATTGTTAGATGTAAAGCCCGTCCTGCACTTGAAAGATTTATAATCAGGCAGAGGGGGACTCATCGCGGAGGGCCATGTCCCTCTACACAAAATGGAGTTACATTTCTGCAATGGACAGCCGCTGTAATCGGTCTGGGTTCTTCGTCATCATCGGCTGAATCAGCCGATCACGAAGGTGATCCCCTGGCGACCTGTAAAGAGCTGACAGTGTAGCTGAGATTGACTGAAAAGCATGCAGTCACTTTTCACTTTCAATTTCTACTAGCAGAAAATCAGAAAGAGCATCTAAGACAAATAAAATTTCCCAATTTTTGCTGGCAGAAAATTGGAAATCGTATTTACGACTAAAACAAAATTTCCAATTTTCCATTAGCAGGAAATCAGAAATTGTGTTCACGACCAAAGCAAATTTCCAATAGTAACAGCCATAGTAAAAGTAAACCATAATGTTGGTACACATTATCGCAATCAATCGACTAGCCCACAGATGCACAAAGCCAAGGGCGGATCCAGAACACATTTTTGAGGGTTTTTTAGGGGGGAGGGTAGAATTTATAGTTAAAATGAAGTTATAATTCATTCTACACCCTTCTCCCGATACAGGAGTCCGGAACACAAAAACACATCCAAATTGTTGGGTATCAAATGTTCACTCCATTTTTTCTGCTTGTATAAATACAGAAATTTGATTTAGATGTACATGCAATTACCGATTTTCTGCCAGCAGAAATTGGGAAATTTGGTTTGTACTTTTTTCCTATCGCCTGTATGGAGGACAAAAAGTGGACAACCCCATTTTCTCAAAAATCTGCTAGAACAAAAACAGAATTATGGTTGAAATGAAGTCCTCTTTCAAAAGTTTCATTTTCCTATAATAAAAAAAATTTGGACTTTTTATTCTCTTGTACACTGGCGGTCCAAAAGTGGACAAACCAAATTTCTGAATTTCTACTAGCAGAAAAATGGGAAATTGCGTTACGACCAAAGCAAATTTCCGAATTTTTACTAGCAGAAAAATGAACGTTTGATACCATTAAACCAATTTTTTTTTTTTTTGTGTTCAGTAGAAAATCAAGGTTAAGCGTCCCGCCCTTTTAGAGTCCGCCTCCTTTTTTTTCAAAAAAAGATTAATTTTAAACAGTGACATCATTCTGGCCTCTTTGTCTGTTTCATCTAGCCCATATAAAGCTGGTATGTCATTCCTGAGTCCAAGTGGCGGCCATTTACAAAAAAGCTGGCGGCTATCTTGAAAAATAGCCTGGCCAGGCGGCCATTTTGGAGGGGGGAAAAAAGGCCTTTTCCTTCCTTTTTCAAAAAGGCAGGATGCTAAACATGTTTTTTTTTTTATTTGGCCTTACAGCCCCAAACCCTACGCCCCATTTTTTTGACCAAATTTTGTCTTTGGCCCCCCCCCCCTTTCCCCCCCTTCCCCCCCACCCCAAAAAAACCCAATTATGTTCTGGTTCTGCCCTTAGCGTCGGCTTCTAAAAAAGAAGTATAGCTTTTATGTCATTCCGACTTTTGTTGGCTCTTGAACACATCTATTGCATTGAAGAAGTTCATCAATGAACGCCATAGTATCACTGAACCTTAATATACATACTCAATCAATTGATCAGCCCACAGACGCACAAAGCAGCATCACTTATACGTGAAGTTATGATCCATTCTACACCCTACTTCCGGAACACAGAAAACATGCCAATGATTCAAATTTTGTTGGGTATAAAGGTTCATTCCATTTTTGTCTGCTGGTATATATTCGGAAATTTGGTTTAGTTGTAATCGCAATTTTCAATTTTCTGCTAGCAAAAAAATGGATCCCTTAGGCCAAAGGTCGGGTTATTATGATTAAAACAACAGAAAAAGTGTTCTCAACATATACATGTATTACTCAAGAAAAACTTGCTATATCAACTTGAGACTTAGTACATGTATGCGCACAGTGGCGTAACCAGAAATTTTCAGTGGGGGGGCGGCTGGGGGGGGGGGGGCATTATGCAGGGGCGTCAATCGCTCTCAAAAGTGGGGGGGGGGGGCGGACATACCTTGATCAGAATGATGCGAGCGCGAAGCGCGAAGCCCTTACGGCGTGGGGTTCGGTGGCCCGCTTAAGGGCCTTGAAAAAAAAATTGATTCTAGATGTTCTGTGGTGTGATCTGAAGCAATTTCTTACCACTTTCCTCCATGCTTTAACTAATATTTTCTTAGCAAAGGATAATTATTTGAACATCATTTTCGAGGTTGGAGTCATTGAATCAGCTATCGGTATTCTGAGCTATAGGCGTGGGGTTCGGGGCCCGCTTAAGGGCCCCGAAAAAAAAATGGATTCTCGATGCTCTGTGGTGTGATCTGAGGCAATTTCTACCACTTTAACCAATAATTATCATAGCACAAAAGATAATAATTTAAACATAATTTTCAAGGTTTTCTCAGATAAAGGCACAAGAAAATTTTTTTAACTTGTTTTCGAGGTTGGAGTCATTGAATCAGCTACCAGAATTCTGATCTTTAGGCGTGGGGTTCGGGGCCCGCTTTAAGGGCCCCGAAAAATTTTGGATTCTAAATGCTCTGTGGTGCTATCTGAGGCAATTTCTGACCACTTTAACCAATATTTTCTGAGCAAAAGATACATTGTTAGTAACAAATAGGGCCCTGTAAATGAGACACGAGTTCAAAGATCTGGGGGGGGGGGGACATTTGATATTGTGTCCCCCACCCTTCAAAAAGTGTGTGGGGGGGGACATTTCCCCTGTCCCCCCCCCCCCCCCCTAGGGTTGACGCCCATGGCGTCATGTAGATCAATGATAATTTTTTTAGAAACTCAAAATCTCTCAGTGGGGGGGGGGGGGGGGGGGGGGTGACAAGGTTTCATGGGGGGGGCGGTCGCCCCCCACGCCCCCCGGTGGCTACGCCACTGTATGCGCAGCTACATGGGTTGTTCTTAGGATTGCCATTCCTAGACTATCCTAGGCTATCTGGGTAGTGTGGCGATAAACGAGATAGCGGCAAGACATTTGGGGGTATATCGGCCACTGGTTATTCCCTCCCTCGGCCGTCTTGCCTCGTGTGTAAAGAGAACGTTGGGTATATCGCCAGCAGTTGTTCCCTCCCCCTCGGCTGTTCTCAACTATCTTGGTTGTGCCATAGTACGAAATGAGATAGCAGTGAGTTCCACGCAGAGCCAACAACGTACCGGTAGTCTGTTTCAGGCATCCCGTGTTCCATGGTTTGACCGTCGTAGACATACGATATGTGTAACCGGGGAGAGTGGGATTTATTAGTTTTAAAATGTGGCACTCTCCTTACAACCGAGTGGTTCCACTAAAAAAATGATTTGGGTAGAGCGAAGTTTTCTGTTGTCTCAATAATATGAAATGTTTTATTTATAGTACAAATATGAGACAATATATATACAAATTAGTATTTACAAAAGAATTACAGTATATATATGAACTTTGGGTATATCAAACGACTTTGTAAGGTGTATAAAAACGACAGTCAAAAAAGGGAAATAGGCTAATGAAGTCGCTCAAAGGATAGTATCTGAAATGCATAAAAACAATAAATGACTAATGAATTATGGGAATAACTTCCAGATCCAAATACATTATTAACGATATTTAATTCAAAGAAATTTGGGAAAACTGGTTTCTTATTTGTAAATCAAAACACTTTTTTATACATGCATCAGTAAAGGGACAAACTGTGGCATAAAATGACTGTTGCCCAAACAGAAGAATTATTTAAATGGCAATTATGCAAGAATATGAATATTTATATACATGTAGTGTAATTTTAAATCCGAAAATAGAAATGAATTATTCACCAAGTTATGTTATAATATGAAATAAGAATATAATACCGTGCCCTAATAACGAATACCCCAATGATCATAGCACTTTAAAGAAAACCGATAGTTTGGGGAAAATGGGAAAGTCTATTTCAAATGATAAATGTGAACATAAATATTATAGCAACACTAAAATCTAAGTTAAAGTTTGCATACTCGTGTTGCTCAGAAGTTACCAATTTGTTTTTGTTTCAAAAGGAAAAATGGAGATTCACAAAAATAAAGTACCTGATAACATTGTTTTCCGGAATTGCCGAAAAAATATTAAAATAGTAGGAAATTGTGTTTAAATAAATCGACGGTGTTTACACGAAATGTCAAAGTATAAAATATAGTCAACAGAAAATCCTTTTCGCCATGCCACTCATGTAGGAATTAAATAGAGAATCATTAGGGAAAAAACTGATTCCCAAAAATACTTGCAAATCAGATTTATTTCAAAAGTTATTAATCAGTCGTGATCGCAAGGCAAATTTCCGGCCGTGTCCGTTTTGACGGCCTTAATTTCTGGCAATAAACAAAGCATACAAAAGACCAGAATGTTGCATAAATGATGGCATAAAAAGATTCAGGCATAAAAGGTTTTAGGCATAAAAAGGTTTTAGGCATAAAAAGTGAAATGTCAGACAAGGATTTACCACCACTTGGGATGGTCTACGTTCATTGCCTTCTCCGTGTCCGATGTCAAAATCAAAGTTCAGCAGTGAAAATAGATGAAAATATTTTACTGCTATAGGGAGCCTCTCTCAAACTTTGTAGATATAAGTGGAGAGTGTAAGTGCTCGCAAAATGATGGTTTGAAGCAACAAGGTGTTGGACGAAATCAAAGTTATTTCGCAGCTAGCCTTACAAGAAAATTATAACGAAACGCCCGGAATGTCAGCTATTTCTCTTAAACAAAGCGCGTGGAATGTTAAACTCGCAATGCTATTGCATAGTTGAGCAAAATTCTAGGCGCGGCGCACTGTAAAAAAAGTTTTTAGTTGGCCGCGAGAGGGCGCTAGGCAAAAAGCATGATCGCAATGGCTGCTCACATATAAAATGACACAAACACGAAGTTAAGAAGTTATGATATGAATGCTGGAGTAAGGAACCTGTTGGGTAAAAGTAAGTACTGAAACCGACCTGGTTACAATATGAAACACCATGAGATGGCACTGGGAGAAACCTCCCCGAACAACTGCGGTTCCCCAGGCCATATGGGTCCCCAGTAAAAGAAGGGTGCCAGCAAAGGCCACCAGTGGCCCCAAGGGTAAAACCCAAAAAGGGGACCACTTGTCACTCAATCACGCCATCAGTTTCTGGACCATTGGCATCACCAAGCCACCCGGCGTTGATCTCCGTGGTTCCAACGGAGGTTTTTCCTCTAAACCCCCCCCCCTCCAGATTTACCCAAGACATAAATGTGCCCCCTCAAGCATAAACGTGCCCCCTCGAGATGAAAACAAAACTGGACCTAAAATGTCGGATAATTGTTTTAAGTAACCATTTCCCAAAAAACCGTGTAGGGAATTCTTATATGAAGAGGGAATACAAAAACCAAGCCCCAAAACCCTTACAATGCGCCCTGAAAATTGGCACATTATGTGTAGTTTGCATAAAAGCCGGTTTTGAAGAGCAGCGCCCCCCACCCCCTATTTTGAAAGACGGTACCAGCCCCCCACCCCTCATTATTTGATTTTATGGAGGCAAAGTGTCCGGTGACAAAAACGTGTCGAAATTTCAGCACAGATGTTCCTCTCCCCCCCCCCCCCCCCAAAAAAAAATGCTGGATACGCTGTTGCACCGACAGAAGATGCCTTTTACTAAGCAAGTGCCCTTTTGGTGGTGCCCTCCCTCCTCCCCCCTTTGAAAACCATTTCGCCGCCACTGATACAATATTTGTTATAAATAATAACCCCCAAATCCAGTGATTTCTGAAAATTACAGCAAAAGCAGATGTTGTATATTCCTGTTAATGTACACACTACCTACCTTTCATTTCAAAATGTATTATTACACAGGCAGGGATTATATGTTAGTTGGTATATTCGTACATTTTAGAAAAAGTAATCAAGATAATTCTCTTAATATTTCTCAATTTTTCTTTTTCTATCCAATCCAGATGAACTAAAGGAATTGCTGATGTCTCGGCTTATATTAGACATGTACACAGGGAAGAAAGTCCAGATCCAGTCATGCTGTGGCTTTTACAACTTTGTGAGTTACTCAATTTACTTACCTTTCATGTTTAGTCATTTTAGATGCAACTTAACTCATGCTTGGTAGTATTTTTTTTAATTTCCCCTTGAGGGCAAAATCTTTTTAACTTTTGGTACATTTTGCTTCATGATAAATCAGAGTTGTTGTTTTTTTAATATGAAGTGAGATCAACAGAGGTACCAGTGCTGATGTTTCGAGCTAAGGGGTATATCATGTACATAATTATTTATTTTCTTGATG
>NW_022144846.1:0-13451 GCF_000002235.5 Strongylocentrotus purpuratus | reverse complement strand
CATCCGATGACTGCCGCAGTGTCTTCTCTTTAGCTCCGATCAGGATCCTGCCTAAAACCGCAACGGCCTGAATTGGTGAGTGATGTATTTTGTCCACGAAATTCCTAGGCCTGCAACATTGTGAATGTTGCTACTTGTAGCATCAGGATCCCTAGCTGCATGGCATGTACACGTACGTCAAGATAATGTTATTGTAGATGCGTGTAATGTGCGTAATGTTGTGTCCTTGGCAAGCCACCTTACCCCAACCTGCAATCTCTCAGCCAGGAGTATACTATATATGGGTAGTGGTATAATGGCATTAGCTGGGGAGTACCTGCGTTGGACTGGCATTCTATCGGAACCGGATATAAACACGGGCCTGATGGGCCATATTGGTTCGGGACTTTAATATTGACTGTCCAAATCTTACCCCCTCCATTTATCAGGTGGAGGATGAAGGCCTTCACATGAGGCTACAGTTGGCGGGGACCAGGGAAGCAGGGAACCAGCTTGAGCAGGATGAAGCGAGAGAGAAAGAAGAGCTGATTTCTTGAGGAGCACAGCTTGTGTCGTGGTGTGCGGAGTCTGCAGTGGCAAAGTTGCGACCAATCCTTGGTAATTATGGCTGTGCTGAACATATACCAAAATTCCAATAATCAAAAGAATATCCAATCATCCGGGACAGAATATCCAAATAGTATTTATTGTATTAACCTAAAACAATATTCGAAAAATTGTGAGCTGTCTCGAGAAGATGACATAAAATGTCTGCGCTGTAATTTTATTTGTATACTGTAAGTTGAGAGGTTTTATTCCTCGTCAAAATGCCACATTTTCTGTGGACAGCCACTTTGCACTCATGATTTGAGAGCTTTGGGGAATATTACCCGTAATTTACATCTTTAAATCTGTCGAGTATTCGCTGGTCTGCAATCTGAATTAAAAAATATCAGTGGCCGAATATTGAATTATTCAATCAAATCCAAGGTCCAATAATCCAATACCACATTATTTGATAGTGCACAGCACTATTGCTAATCTAGGTTTTCAGATCCAAAAAGAAATGAGATTGGAGAGAAAGATTGGAAATTTATCCTCAATTTATTGATTTTTTTTGCATGGCAGCATTTTTGACAGGGTCCTTCCCCTACCGTCGGAAAATTGGCGAGAGATGTCCGAAACCTGGTGCTGCCATGGTAACGAAGGAACCCGGACGTTTGCCAATCGGTCGCTGAGACCACAGGAAAGAGATTGCCTTGTGGGAAATCTGTACTTCCTGTTGCATCCCAGCATGCTTTGCAAGGACGCTCTACTGCTCACGTCGCAAAAGGGAAAACAACGGTCATGCGGTGTAGCAGCGGAGAAAGTATTTACCTAACCACCCCAACTCCATCAAAATCCATCCCCCCATTTTGGTGGGTTTTGGGGGACTTGGCCCAGAAGGCCAGGGCCCAATTTCACGGCGCTGCTCAGCACAAAAATTTGCTTAGCACAACAAAAGTCTGGCTTATAAAAGCAGGTTACCAGCCAAAACTCCATGCGATTTTTCATGCTAAGCAAACAACAGCTGAATACTAATCACGAGCAATAGGCCTATACATCACATGGAGTTTTGGCTGGTAACCTGCTTTTATAAGCCAGACTTTTTTGTGCTCAGCAAATTTTTGTGACTTGGCCGCTGGTGTGACTAAATATTGATGGATTATGATGGACTTGGGCGTAATGGCCTGAAGCAATGCTTATGGTATCCGATTGATTTTGCCTAGCTTCCTGTACTGCTATTGTGATAAAAGCCATGTATAGCAAGTCTATGAATGTCAACCAGTACGTCAGTGGTGGATTCCATTATGTCATGTACAGTTTTGTATTGGACGCACAGTGATTGATGGATTTTGCTGGACTTGGACCAGTTCCTAGTAAAAAGACGCTAGGGAGTTAGGGGTAAAGGAGCATTATGGCCTGAAATTCCAAAAACTTTCATGTTTTGGATTGTTTTTACTTATCCTATTTTAAAGACATGTGTTACCGTTCCCGAGAAAAGACAAAAAATTGGTTGTTACATCGGACGCGACGGACATTTATAATGGGCTTTAAAATGTACATAACTGTGAAATCTGTTTTGGTTAATTCCATATAGCCTGATTTTCATTTGGAAAATTCCCCACGAATAAAGTCAAAACCGTTTTATTTTTAAAATTTTCTGAGAAGTTACTAAGTAATATGTAAAGTCGGTTAAGAGTACCCGATCCCATAATCTGGAACCAATTCCTGACGTCAGGGGTCGGGTACTTGGTACCCGTTCCGATGCCCACCCCTATCTTTGTTCTACTTCTTCTTGGATGTGACTATCAGTACTAAAATACACCTATGAAATTGGTCTTGCGCCTCACTTGTTAAGAGTTTGCAGCATTGAAGCAAGATGGTCAATAAAAGGTGATAATAATAATGGAGTCTTTATATAGCGCACGTATCTACCAACAATTAGGTACTCAAGGCGCTGGAAATTATGTCAATTATTAAAGAAGGTAAATAAAGTTTATGAGAAATATGAGACCCATTATGTAGCACCGTATAATGTTTACAAGGTGCTGCGGCGCACATTGCAGCCACTGCCAGAAACACCGGGGCAAACCCCTTCTCTGGCGATAAGTGTTACTAGTTCTTTAACGTGCATTACACAACACACGGGACCTACGGCTTTACACCCATCCGAAGGACGAAGCAATAATTGTAAAGTGCCTTGCTCAAGAGCACAAGCACCATGTCCCACGGTCAGGATTCGAACCCATGCACCACGGCACACGAGTCGAACACCATAACCATTGGACCACAGCGCCCCAATAATGACTTATTATTTATTATCCAATTTCTTTCCAGAGTGAGACACTACATCTTTTATGTAGGAGATGCCGTTCATCCCTTGGTGAGCCACAGCAGGTACGTATCTCATTCTCTGTAATTGCAACTCGTTTTGATCTGGTTAAAGGCAATATACAACATTGCAAACATCAAAAAACAAAAATACCAAATTGCTACGAAATAATACTTGACTATATGTTGATAGTAGTCTCAGGCATCCTGTGAAATCGTGACACCTGGTGTGCCATCATTTCCAAGAGAAGGGGAATTTTTGTATCAAATTCCACAATGGTCGGCTGACCTCATTGGAAAAAACTGACTTTTTTCAAATACTGCCTCTGATTTACCCAATTTAGTTAGTCCATACTTTGCTTGCAATCCGTCACTCATCTGTGAACGGGTCCAAGCCAGCTAGTCTGGTTCCCTGACCTGACAAATCTCGACGTCTATAAATTGCTCCATTTCATCCGAAGTACGGTCAACATTGAGAGGGTGAACATTTTCGACAAAATGGATTTTTAATTTTTGTCATGAATGTCATCTTTAGTACCTACAGTTTAAGGTTTCATTCACAGGAACGTTGATTTTGATGAATAAAGTGGAAAACAATAATTATTTTGTGTGCATCGTTCTGTTGTTCTCCAACAGAGCCAGCTATTTCAAAGCCTGTTTTCTCAGTTGTGTAATTTGAACTCAAAGGAAATAATTGATATGCAAATATGTCATATCTCCCAAACGGGAGGGGCTTTGGAGCTCTATTATATACAAATGAAAGCTTACATTGTGGGCTTTCCAACCATGTACAATATCAATTTTACTTTTTTGCGACATAATACTCTTTTTTTGTGGAGCCAGTCACATACCTTTAAGTCGAAACGACAGTCATTCAGTGAGATAGGTAACCAGTCTAATTCACAAGTGACAGTCAGTCAGTCAATCAATCAGTGAGGTGTCTCTAAAACCAGCCAAATTTAAAGCCCCTTTAAAGCAAGAGAATTGCTCCAAACCTTGCATACCTTTTTTGTAGATAAACAGATTAGAATACATCAATAACTGGGTCTGAAGTAACGGCAGTAATCAAGCTTATTACGTTTCCACTCCTCCGGTTTCAGAGTCTGTTTTTCACATTAGAGTCGGTAACGTTGGCCTGGTTTTCTCAGACACGGTATTACACATGCCAACTGCAATTTTACTAAGGCAGTTTTGACGATGCGAATGGGTGAAATTATCTCTCAACTGTAGTTAACCTGAGTTTGATGAACTTCAATTAAAATGGTTTGAACTACATACATGTACTAAATTCAACCGTTTGGAACTTGATTCTGGGACATGTATAACTGGTTCTCAATGAGAGGGTTGTTTGATTTCGATCATTTATTAAATCATCGATTTAAATCATTTATTTAAATAAGGGAATAAATGTGTGCTTGGGAGGTGTTAAACACTCTGTTTAAGACCGGTAGGAGTCTGGATACTGATAATTACCCGAGTCAAAGGTGAGGGTAATTATCAGTATATCAGCATCCAGACTCCAACCGGTCTTAAAAAGAGTGTTTAATACCGACCAAGCACATATTTATTCCAGTTCATAAATATCTTTTCGGCCAAAACTGGAAACATTTTGGTCCAAAAGTCAACACAAGTGAAAAAGGTTACATTGTTAACGATTTTGATCCATTTTTTGTAATGGTAAGGCCTTCTGGTAAACAACTCCTTATGTGGAGATTAACGCTTGCGTTGGCAAAACGCAGATGTACTGGTGTAGTGTGGATTTAGATGTACTGGATTTATTGCCCATGCCTACATTAGGATTGTGAACGTTCAACCAATAAACGTGCTGGCACCGGATTTCATACAATTCCAAATTTCATATGTTACTGGAAAAGTGTTTAAGACTGTCAAGCCATGTCTTTATCAACCGTTTAAAATCGACTACGTGACGGGCTCTCGACCAGTAGGAATGGGTAAACTGTCTTAGGTATTTATGAATCATGATTTAAATAAAATGAAAAAATAAAGCGAGAATAAAATTCATAAGTCGTGTAAAGTTCAAAAATCACACAATACGCTTGTAGATGCGTTTTAAAGAATTAAGACAATCACAAGTCATCACACTTGAAATGTGACTTGGCTCAACACTAGATGACTTGTGTCTGAGTTGTTATGACTTGTGATGACTTGTGATGACTTGTGACTGACTTGTGATTGACTTGTGATGACTTGTGATATTTTGTGTGTGACTTGTGATGACTGTGATGACTTGTGATGAATTGTGATGAATTGTGATGAATTGTGATGACTTGTAATGACTGGTGATGGCTTGTAATGACTTGTGACGACTTGTGACTGACTTGTGATGTCTTGTGATATCTTGTGACTGACTCAATTACAACTTATGCAAATGGGTTCCGGAGAGCTTCATGGTCAGTCCAGGAAATTGAAGTCAACATCGTTGTGGTCATTCCCCGGCCTACTGTTGACATGTACCTCCCAATCTCCGCTTGATTGCTATCGATGTTGGACATCTATCTCGGTTTCAAATGTCAATTTGCATTGCCTAATCAATCCAATTATACCGAGGTATAACTCGGCCATGATCTCTCAAACTCACACCGATGAATCCCAGAAGCTTGGGCAGGCACTTTGTTACTTAGCGTTTGTTAATTAATTGATTTTTCTTAGTCATTTCGCTGTGCTAATGAAGATTACCATTCTAATTAAGACTGATCTGCTTTTGTCCCATCTGCTGCCGTTCTTGTTTGTCGGTGTTGGTAGTCTCCATCGCAGTCTGTAATGTTTGCATTTGTTCAAGACAGAATGCCAGCCCATTCCAACAGCCCAACTTCCTATAATGGAATCATTTACAAAAAGTACAAATGGCTTTCAGAAATCACCTGAATAAAAAGTGATGCGATCAAGCTAAATGAGTCGTTTGTCAGGAATTTCTATTGGAGATACAGGCCAAATAGGACCACTTCATCACATCACTTCATCACATCTCTTGGTGTTCCGACTTCCATAATTTTTTAAATAAAGATGGTATCAGCATGCGGTTTTCACAGCAGCAGTGCTGAGATTGTGCTCTTTTTAAATCTAACTTGTAGGCTACTTCTGTTTTATGAGGGGCATATGATATAAATCGAATCATATTTTTGGAAAGAGAGGCAATCGGGGTAAAATATCCTGCCAATGGACACAACACAAAAGAGCAACCGGATTCAATATCACTGTACCTTTATTCAGTAATTACAAAGACTAACTTGTGGGACCACCGCTGTTTCCTTTTGTGCATGCATATGATACAAATCAAATTATAAATGCAAATTAGTTCAAAATCGCTCATCTTTGGCAGAATGACAATATTCTTTTCAAGGCAGAGATGGATTAACTATAACACTCTGCCATCTGTTTCTGTTTGTTAAAAAATAATAATGTGTTTTTTTTTTCTCCTGCGATCGATCGATAGTACAGTGAATGGTGTATAATTCTCGACAGGCTCATTCTGCCTGCATAAAGTCACTATAATTTGCATAATTGTATTCCCCAGGTTACTGCTTTGGGCAAACACATTAGCAAGTGTTGCAGATGTATGACATGCAAGCGGATGTATTGCCTGAATAGAATACATATGAAAACACTGTGTGTTTCTCATCCAAAGTCTGCTCAGTAACTGGATGCACAATGTATATGTATGTAAAGCGATGAACCGCCAGTAATTAATGATTTGTATTAAAGGCAGTATTAAAGGGAAAATACAACATTTGCTAACATCGAAAAATAAAACTAACAAGTTTTTACGAAATGCCTTTCTAGGATGTTGGTAAATGACAGTCTAAAACATCCTGTAAACTTATGGCACCTGGAGTGAAGTCAATTTCAAGAAAATGGTAATTTTGTATACATTTCCAACGGTGGTCGGCCGACCACCGTTGGAAAAACCTAACTATCGTTCTGCTACTGCTCCAAATTTACCATTTGTTTCAGTCCAAATTTTGTTTGCTATTGGTTACATGTTCATGCACGGGTACAGGCCAGCTAGACTGGTCCCTTACTTTACAATTTTCCGCCATCTATAAATTGATCAATTTCATCTTTAGAGGAGTCATGGGAGTCAGGGAACCAGACTCCTTGGACATTTTTGTTTTTCTCAGTTTTTCCAGCATTTTCGAACACAAAACTTCAACATGTCAGTGTAACAATACTTGATACATGTATTATACTACCCCCTCAAATAGTTCATTTCTGAAATTACAGCAATAGCCAATGATGTACATTCCTTTAAATCCTTCTATCCTTTATGTTTATGTCATTTTTGAAACCAAAAACACTTCTCCAAAATAGCATTGTTATAATGGCCGTAAGTAGCTAAAATTGATATGTTATTATATTATTTCGGGAAATAAATGAAACCCAGATTTCTTCAAAAGCACCCTGGGCACCGTAGCTCACAAGCCTGAAGAAAGTAGAGAAAAGACTACAAGAAGTAATTACAGTTTTAGAGGTGGACAGGAAACCGCAGAAGAAAGTTCTGCCAAAAGTTTGAAGGGTGGTCGTTTTGTGTTTTCAGGTGAACCTCAATTGTAAAGTTAAGTTATACTTGGTACATTCCCCAATTGTTTTGATAGAACTATCTATCATCTTCTGAACCTATTTTCATCATGATTTATTAGTTGACTATTCATTCACTGCAATACAAAAGCTAGATTTTTTTAGTAAGTATTTTCTTACAAATTACTTTACTAACTTCAATTTAGTTGGAGATCTATATTTCCATTACTGAACTCAGTACCCACATGTTTTACACAAATGTATACACCGTAAGAAAGCTCTTATTCTGCAGAATTTGGAAACAAAGATAAAAATGGTCTTTAAAAATCTGTATTTATGCTCAGTTTTGGTGACGTACCGGTCGCAAATCAGAGTTCTGTGTCTGATAATTGCCATGTACATGCTTGGTAACATTTTTCTTTTAAGTTGTTGGGAATTATTATTTTACAGCGAAGTCTGTGCTACCTATAATAACAAACATACCTAGCTCTCTGTAATGTGTTGCGTGTTTCAGACCGATGCTTAATGTGTTTGTTGTTGCAATCCATTTTTGCCTAACTATTGGATTTTTGTCGGACGCCTTTGAAACCGGTGTTGAAATATGTGTCTTTTTGATATCCAGGCGCTAACAATAAATAAATTATGGTCACTTTGAAGAAAAAAAAATTCCTGGTGAAATAATTCCCTAGAGATCAATTCCACTGGAAAAAGAACTAATTTCAACAATATAATACGTGTAAAACATTTGTCACTGGGGAACTGCGAGAATTGAATTGAGAGTAGAGTTGGGTTGACAGGATGGTTGTTTTCACACCTTCCACTTCAAATGTATTGGGTTCACACCCTACAAGGGGTATTAAGTTATCAATCACATTGTGCATTTTCATGGGGGTATCCCTAGAATTGACCTACTGCGTTTAGACGGCATCAGAGTGCAGATTAACCCCAGAGAAAAAAGGTGCTGAACTCAGTGACGTAACACTAGATATCTCTATGCGGCGCAACCGTAAGCATATCCACACCATGAAATAGTGCTTAACCCTCTCTCCTATAGGCCTTTTTCTAGGAAGTAGCCTCAATGCTGCAAAATCTTCCAGTTGGCCTCATGGAAAATTAGCATATCTCTATCCTCAATCATGCAAATTCCTCCATTATTTCTTGAATATGGTCCGTGGAGGGGTAACCACTGCCTGAATCCTACAAATCCTGCGGCAGTGACTGTCAATATGTTGAGGCTTGGCCAGTGACATCCTAGAGCAGTACGAGGATTTCAAGCATAACCCAGGCCTATATTATGCATGCTGAGCAAAATCACACAGGGTCCAGCCCAAGGCCTTGACAAAGTGCATCCTACGAAATCAGTGACGCATTTTTGCCATCAATCCTCCAATTCCTTCACTTTGGCAAAGAGGATTTTGAAGGATTCAGGGCGGTCAGGGTTGAGGTTAGCACAATGTTTGCTATAGCTAACACAACCTTTCTGCTAATGAAATGTATTAGAAGCTTTCAGTTGAAAAGCGATTCTGATTCAGTTGAATTGAAACGTGCCCACTATATGTGGTCCAGCTGTAAATACTATGCTGGTCTTGTCTTTTTCTTCAGATGTCAATATACGTGAAGGTGAGGATGGCAAGCTGTCCACTCTCTGAAGCTCTTCAAGCACAGTATACGTATGCAACCACAAGGAGAGGATCCAGCAACCAAGAATGTATTCAAGTAAGGGAGAGTTTGACAGGTGTTTTCACATCACCCCGACGCAAAATTCAATCTTATGAATAGTTAATGCCGTACCTCCTGCTATGTATGTACATCAGATTCGAACCAGCTAACCGATCCCGTTAGCTCGGTGGTCGAGTGTAAGACATCTGCACTAGAAAGCAGGGGGTCGTGGGTTCAAGTCCAACCAAGTGATTTTTTTCCAACTTTCACTCTTAGGTAAAACACTCTTATGAATAGGTGTTTTCAAGTTGTTACACATTGAAGATATGTTCATTATTTCATTTCACAGCTCTTATAACACCGAATCCTACCTCGCCAAGCATCTAGCCTCATTGTCTCAGATGAACACAACATTTAAATTCATTCTGGAGGAGGAGTCTAGCAGACAGCCATATTTACTGGTAAGAGTTCGATGTGTGTTTTCCTTCAGCGCAATGCATCCAAGTTGATGTTTCTGGGGGAGGGGGTATAGTGAATGGCCAGTTTGTTTTGGGTTACCAGATTTAATATTTCAACAGACAATTATTCAACCTCTGTTTTATTAATATGTATTCAAGTAGACGTTGAACATTCTCCAAACACAGTATTTAATAGTAGCATACATGTATTTGGACAATCAAAAATCTCTTTTAACAGTTTATGTATGTAAATCTTTGGGACTGACCTTTTTAGGAAACATCAAGGTTGCACCAAGGTGACCTTGTTTATACACGTACCTCGTCCCAGTGAAAGACGTCATATTTTTCTAGGCAATGGTACGGTCGTACTGTTCACTAACAAATGTATTGTGCCAAACCTTAAAAGTTACATAGGCCGACATGTACCATGATGGTGCCCATCTCAAAAGAACTTAATCACTGTTTCATATTATTCACGTATATATAGAAAAACGTTGTAACGGTCCTTTTTTCAGTTAGTAGCATATAGGGAAACTTTATTTCAAATTTTCATTTTAACAGTCTACAAGTCTTCGGGAGCTGATGATTTTGAGAAGAGACAAACATTTCACTGCGAGATTGGTTTCTTTCCAAGGGACAGATACCAACCTTGGTTTAGCCGTGGTAGACTCATTTCCATTTAGTAGCATTAATTGTGTTCCACAACACAAAGCTCAACATGTTCCATTAACATAACCTCAAGGTTTATGATGCTTGGTTAGTGAAGGATATGGAATGTCAGCGGTCAACCAGATACGTCAACCTCAGTCTTCCAAGTGTAGACTTTGAACTTTTGAACCTTCTTATGGGCTCCGTGCGCCAACAAAAGAGGGTGCATTTTTACCTCTTTTGAGAGCTCCGTGGACGGGACACACAGCGTGCGCGTAGTGTATTGGTTCGAGTGAGAAGTAAACACGACTTCCTGAATGTGCAAAAGCTATTAGCCATCGCGTCTTCGCGTGAGCGTCAGCGTCATCGGCACGCGAATACGTTCAAATTCAACTTGCAATGGTCTCCGAGACTAATCCCCGCCTCCAATAACTTTGGATACGTTCGAAATACGCAGTGGATGGATCGGAACCAGTCTAGGTCTCCCCAACTCTCCTTTTCTGGTCGTTGATGGGTACTTGTGCACGAAGCCCATCGCATTCATTAAGTCTTTAATTAACTTTTCACATCATAGCCTACTCCCCTACAGCATCCAGAGGCCAACCTATCGTCCTTTTTGTACTAATCTCACAGACTGACTAACCGTCTCTTGTGACTTTGGTTAATGAAGAGAGCCGGGCAGTACTATTGTATAGGATCACCCAATAATGGGCTAAATCCTGCCTATTGGACTCTCCATGGCAAACTCTTGGTGGCGCATTGCATTGTGAATTGCCCGATTTGAATACAATTTTGGGAGCTCTGGGACAGGCTATACTGGGCTTGCCTTGTCTTGAAGGATTTGAGATTCGTCCTAGCAAACATGCCTGGGAATGCAGGACTAGCTTGCGTGATCGTTGAGATAGTTATCATCGGATGTTATCATCATTAACATTTAGATTACTACCAATTAAGCAAATGAACCACTCGGGTGGTATTGTACATCATCGCCAGTTGTTATTGTTGACATATTTTGAGTGGCATTCAGATGAGCTTATGCCCCTACGCATCAATGATAAGTTTGCGGTATATGCTTGCCTCATTACACAGTCATGGTAGTTAGTTAAAACCCGAAGGCTGCTTGCACGCTTCAGATACACTAAAATTAACATCGGGTCATCCAGGATGATTCTGCAGATAAGCTGTCCACCTTGATGGATCGAACGAGGAAGTTCACTGTCAAATGAGAACCATTTGTTTGTTTCTCGATCCAGAGTTTTATCACATCCGTCCTGAACATCAATACAGCTTGCGAAGTAGATTAGTGTCCAGTGATTGCAAGTTCATTTGCCATCGGAACAGAGCCTAATTGGATAACGAGCTTTTAACTCCCAACTTTCAAACTCTCGTGCAAGATAGTGATGTCTTGGCGGAGAATTGCGGTAATATGCTCACCGGATATCTTTTTCGATAAGTATTTTTTTGAGATTTTACCACTCTGGTTTCCTCCGATTTAACCTTTCGTGGATCGTTATACCAAATGTAAGTAAAGTAAAGTCTGTCATAAGTCATTATGGCCCATTAGGTCGGCGTTGATCTCCGGTTTCCTTGACAAGAAACGACTGAGAATATTTCTTGTTCCCCTGGATGGGATGCAGTCCATCGCAGGTTACTCCTAGCTAATGCCCGGTACCCATTATACACCTGGGGCAGAGAGAGGGGTGAAGTGGCTTGCCCAAGGACACAACATGCGACCAGCAGCTGGATTCGAACCCCTGAACCTCTGATCAGGAGTCACGAACCCTATTACCGCTAGGTCACACTCCCCAAAATGTACCCAATAAATTATTGATGCTCACAAGATTTATTGAAGTAAATTTAAGACTTCATCTTGTGCCTTCAGATTCTGAATGCCCGGAGGTACATGTACTTGTGACTCTTTCTAGATAACAGTTGCTGATTTGGGCTGTATGGATGATGATTTTTTTTAGTCAGGTTGGTGCATGGGCTTTTCCCTTGCTTCCACTTCTGTGTCCCGGGTTAGAATCCCGTCCAGGCCATTAGTGGATAGTGTTTCTGTCCCTACCCCAATATTACTTGGATTTATCCCAGAATATGTATCGGGGATTTGCCCCTACATGTATTTGTACCTCCAAACCTGAAAATGTCTTCAGTGTCGACTCTCTACTGGTTTCTTCAGGCTTGCAAGCTACAGTGGCAATTTGCGCTTTGAGGAATCCTTGGTTTCATCACCAGAGATAGCACATTACAGTAATGACGGGCGCATTAGCATCTATTCAAAATAGGGTCTATAAACACTAAGGTTGAAGCCATATTAATTCCGTCATAATGTGGTCAGGGTTGGTACAAGGTCCTTTTAGTGCCTTGGCCTCACATGCCCCAATTGAAGGATACGGCCCGATGATAATTAAGCACACGGACCAAAGCCTGGTAAATGATATCACAAACTAGATGATGCTGATGCAATCTTAGTTATGCAGCCACAGCAGTTGAACACGACATTAGTACTGCCTAGTGCAGACCAGTAATTAAACACCCCAATGACAAATACCCCCACTTCAAGAAGAAACAAACTTAAGGAAAAAATACTCACAACTCTAAAAGGTTTTCAAGACACGCATCAAATTAAAGCTTGATTAATCCTCTTTTACAATCTGTTCGATTTTTTTGTGGGTTGACAGATTTTTGGTGATTGGTCCATCCATAGATGACCACCCTTTTGAAGCAGTATTGAAGCCCATCGTCATTTTGAAAATGATCCTCCACACCATTGTAGAAACCACCGACTCTGCGGTCCAATTTAAATCACGTTTTCTCAGAAACTTAAGTTTTCAATCCAGATCAGACTCGGAACTCTCACATTCTACAGAACCCTCGAATACAAGTGCCACAAAACTCTCCATAAAGCAAGAACACTTAGGGGAATAACAAATGTAGATTTGCTCGACCTAGCAATATGGTATAGGCATGTTTATGGTCAGCAACCCTAGCCGGGAGTAACCTTCATGACTTCAGTAATGTGCCACTTGCTCTGCCAGCGACCCCTGCAGTACATTCCTATTGACCGAGCATAGCGCTTGATAAGGGACGGTTTCTACAACGGCTGTCCAAAGCTATGGCTACGTCTGTTTTCAGCATGTGCTCACGTAGTTGTAACCGGCGTATGCCTAGACATAGCCGTAGACAAGAGTTCGGACGCGCCGTGATATCCCATCCCATCCCATCTGGAGATGTTCGGCGCCAATTAGACAAACAGCCAGACATCAGCTGTATACAACACCATCCACTGTAGTGGTT
>NW_022144845.1:0-13496 GCF_000002235.5 Strongylocentrotus purpuratus | reverse complement strand
CCAACTTCATTTTACGAGCAGCAAGAGACGGCCATGTTGAATGGATGACGTCACCCCACTGGGATTTCGTCACAGACCGAGATGCGGTGCATGCAGCACTATACAGCATTTTGTGAAAATTTTTCACCCCCTTCATTATATTTATCATCAACTTTCTGTAAGAAATTGCCCCAGCTGAAAGCACTTACTCACTATTTATGAGTTTGCTGATTCACAATAATCTCAAAGTTTTACTTTCTCGGACTACATGTATGTAGGACTAGTAACTGTAATTGTCAGATACCACGCCTAAATATAAGGTACCGAATAAATTATTTACACCGAGTTTCTTTTTCGAAGTTTGAAGAAAATCTGATTTACTGTACATTAAAAACATAAACTTAAGTTCATACGTTACTGTTCTTTCGCCAGGGTCACGATCTTGATGCATATAGTCCTACAGGCTACAGGCCTAGTCAGCTAGCTAGTTCTTGATTTAAGTTTTGGAATCCACTCAGGCTATTTTTGTTGACGCAACCTTGCACAATTTCCACTCGCATATTGCTGCGAATTCAGGGACTAGACAAAAAACTAACCCGACTGATATTTCTTTTTTCGATACTGCAAATTTTACGTTGGCTTTCACATTTATATTTTCAATGATATTTTTCACTCCTGGAAAGCTACTCTGAATAAGGTTAATCTTTAGAGGTCCTTCCCGTGACATGCATGCAGGAGAAGACAAACCAATCATAAAAACATCACACCTTAATTATACCAAATGAAAAGGCGCAAACCGTACCTCGACTTTATGCATCTTCAAACTTTTATGACAATCATTTTCCACTAAAGTTCCAGAAATAGGTTCAACTGTTCTGCTCCAAAGAAAAGAGGATATTCGCAAAAATTGTGCTTGACTTAAATCAGATTTGATGTCCCCTTCAAACGAGTGTTTTTGGGTTGTTTTTTTTTTAATTAATAACCCTAAAAGGACCGGGGCGGATCCGCCCCCCCCCCTCCAACTTTTTTCCGCGATACCCTTGCAACAAAAACAAATTTTCCCGACCCGAGCTTTCCTGACATTTTAGTCTCGAGTCTTACCAAAACATAAATTTCCGAGCATGGGTTGCCTCGCAGCGAAAAATGCGCGCCGTGAAAACTGAATTTCCCCGGTACTACTGTACACAAAGCAGAATTACCATTGGTGCCGTAATGAATAATTAATTAGCCAATAATTCCAAACCCTTTAACCCATAGTACTGAAATTTCTTGGGTATGTTCATATTAAGTTTTTCTATGCATGCACCACCAGTTTCATCAATTTTGTCACTCAGTGGCCGAGATCTGAAGGGCCCGGCAGGGGCGGATCCGCCCCCCCCCCCCCCCCCACTCTGGCAAGAGATGGTCAAAATAACCCGGCTCCTTTTATAGGGTTAAACTAGAAGAGAAATGAAGACGCCCATGGGCGTCGCCAGGATTATTTTCTAGAGCGGGGAAAAGCACACCCCCCCCCCCCCGAAATCCCTGTATTTTTCTATAGCATATTCTCGATTTATCATTTTTCGAGGGTGGTCCGGACATTTGCCCCCCCCCCCACCCCAACCCATTAAATTAACAGCAATATGACCTTGCGCCTCTTTTTCTTTCTTTTGTCCCCTTTTTGTTCTCTTATTGTTCTCTCTTTTTTTTCTTCTTTTCTTTGCTTTTCCAGGAGGGGGGGGCCCCTTGCCCCCCCCCCCCCCCCCCTCACGACGCCCATAAAGACGCCTATTTTAAACCGATGTTACTCACAGCTTTGCAGGTCAGTGTGAAGCATGAATAAAAGATATAATTGTTTCTAAAAAGTGGCACATTTTTCGTTCGTAAAAATTGTTCAAATATAAGCAGAGGGCCTATAAGGTGTCGATTATGTCAGTTTTGAATTGCTACCGGTTACATTTTCGTTTGAACAAAAGTATGATCGTGGCAGAATGCCGCCGCGGGCGGGGGGGGGATAACTTTTTTGCCGCCATATGCAGTTCTCCTCCCCTCTGGATACGCCATTGAGTCAAATCATGGAGGAATTTTCCTCCATGGTCAAATATGTTTATGAAATATCCAGACAAATTATCATAATACGCTCACTGGTAACTTACTTAGTTTATTTAATTTTTGTCTTGCAATGCAAGCAATCGCAAACAATTAAGGACAATTGGCGGTGTGGTGGACGATCAAATTCTCGTTCTGTACATTTCCGAGCAACGTTTCAAATGCAAAGTTGACCTTCGACATGCCCTTCCCTCGTGCCCTCCCCCCCCTGCCCCTCCCCCCCCCCTCCCCCACACACCCACGGACACCCATGACATCCCCACCCGATGCATGCAGCGAATGAGCTGATGATTCGCCCAGTGTATAGTCTGCAACTGGCCGAATTTTTGTTTAGGAATGAAAAAAAAAAGGCATTATGACAAAAAAGGTCTTGAGAGTGCATTTCAATAGCGCCCTCTCATGGCAAGAGATGTCCTGTCAATCTTAATTTTGGCCGACTGTCATGACTGTGCATGTTTTGGATCTGAGGATGATCCAAAGCATAGCACAATTTCGTAACAAGTTGACTGTTAAACAATAGAAACGATTAGGACCCCTTGAAAATCGAAACTTGGGAAGTTCCCAGATTCTAAAAATAGCATATGACGTCCACCACAAATCAGCGTTCAGTGCACGCTGCATATGCAGTGCTAGTGCTGCACTTTCGATTTGCCATTCCTGGTGACAAAAACAACATGGACTCGGGACAAATTCCCCGTTTGGTTATTTCGCCAGCTCGACCTCAAGTCTTGCGGTTTGTAAGCTTCGCCTGTGGAGTTTCCCTCCGAACAGACGAATGCTAGACAAGCTGGGGAGTACTTGCGGTTAAATTCTGACAAGGTAGGTACGTACGCCACGCTGTTTAAAATTTGTGCATATGTCATGGAGTAGGCATTACGTGTACGTTGCTTTGTGTGCAATTAATCATGGATGCATCAGTGCGTTTGGATCCTTGGCTGTATGTAAACCAACAAAGACAGCCGCTAGGGTTTGAAGGTGCTAATTTAGTAAACAGGATTAGTGTAGTAAATCCTGGTCACATGCACATTATGGGCTAACTGTTTCCAGTTATATTATGACCAACAATGAATTGTGGTAAACATGATTGAGCTTATTACTACAGACATGTCAAATGAGTTGAAGTCACTGCTTTTGTAAACTACTTCACCAGTTTGGTATGGGAAGTTTGAGAAAAATATAATCAAAGGCTATTAAAAAAAATAGTATGAGAAAACTATAACAAATCAGGGGGAAAAGTTCCGTACTCGGACGTCAATTTATCTGCTGCCAAACATATTAATTGTCACCTCACCTTCTCATTTGAACCAAGAGAAATCAGGAAGCTGTGTAAAGTAAAAAAAATTACTCAAAATGTGTTTTTAGAGCACATTTTGGATGCATACGTCGTGCAGATCTGAACTAACTTGAAGCAGCCAGTCAAAAATGATTGTAGTGGCTGAAAGACAGCGGTACGTTATACACGTGACATCAACAACCATGACGTCGCATGAGCCTGCCAATGATAGTGCAATACGTCATTATGAATATTTTTTTTCGTGAATATTTAGTTTATTTCAATGGATACTTCAAATACGTCCAAAGATTGCTTATTGCAAAAGCGATCGTGCGCGGGCCTAGCGGTTAAGAGTCTCGTGTATCAAGCAAGCGTCAGAGGTTCGAATCCCGATGAAGTAACTGACTGATTAATAAATAGAAATAAGGAAGGAGAGGGTGAGAGTAGAGGAGGGAAAGTGGAGGAATAACCATAAAAGATGTAACTTTTGGCGCTAGAAAATTAATTGAAAAAAGTGACGTCCGAGTACGGAATTTTTTCCAAATCAGGAATAAAGATTTGTTCCAATTGTCTAGTTCAGTTTATACTCATAAAGGAATACATTTTCCTCCATGGTTTACTCAAGGCAGAATAGCAGTACGTAATTAATCTTCTGCTGAGTTAAGCGTCAGATTAAGTGTCACATTTAGTCACAAGTATACTTTCAACCACAGCATTGCAACTTTACTTCCCTGTTGATTGTACATGTAAGTGGAAGATCGAGACGATTGGCGGATCTGTTGTAAAGCCCGGCTGTAGTGACTGTCCATGGCTGATTGAGCACTAGTGTAGTACTAGTACACTGTAGTAGTACACAAGACACAATATCTCCAATTCTGCCAAAACTGAAGCTTCACAGTTTGCAAAAACAGAATCATTTGCATTGTTACTCTGCAGGTTAAGAGTAAATTCTAGTTGCCAACCATCAAGGGCGTCAATTGCTTCTCAAAAGTGGGTGGGGGGGGGGGGACATACCTTGATCAGAACTTATGCAAGTGCGAAGCCCTAACGGCTTGGGGTTCGGGGCCCTTAAGGATTCTAGATGCTCTGGGGTGTGATCTGAGGCAGTTTCTGATTACTTTTAATAGGGGCCTAACCTTTTTTTTTTTGGCAAAGATTATCATTAAATTAAACAGCATTTTCGAGTTTGGAGTCGTGAATTAGCTATTCTGTGCTATAGAATCAAATGTAGGCTACATTTTTTTTCGAGGTCGATTCCCATGCCAACCATGCAAGGGTCGGCATCGTTTCAAAGTCCCAAATAACATGCATACTGTACTACATTGTTTGTGCTTTTGAATTGCTTTTTAATGCAGGATCTGAAGATACCTGGTGAGGATGGTCATGTTTGGCAATTACGGTGTGTCACAGTCGTATCTACGTACAGAGACACCGCGAGACAGCGTGATGGCAGATCCCGCCAACTCTCAGATAGACGGAAGCTGTGCTGCTCATGCAAAGGCAGGCAGTGCCGAGACCTCTACGCCTCCAGCACATTGTGAAACACAGCAGTCTGAAAGAGCAGAGGCTGGAACCAGGTCAACCTTTGCCCACCCACTATCTACTGAAGAGGAATTGATGACACTGGATGTTGGCGTGGATGGTCAGTCGGTACCAGAAGGCTTAAGTGATCTCTCTGAGCATCCAAAGAGAGTGAGACATCAGTGAATGTCGGGGCATCCCTCGCTTGTTCTTCTGAGACAGAGCCGCTGAAATCTGCTGATCGGACTCCCAGGAGCCATCGGGAAGCATTGCCAGACAGCGCTGTAGATTCTGAAGCAGAGGAGACGCAGCGTTCTCAAAGTCAGGTTCTTCTAGTTTGTCGGAAGCTGTTGCAACACACAGTACAGCAGGGTCTGATATGGACGAGACACTAACTAAAAGTGCAGAATCTGCTTCTAGTCTCCATTCAAGCAGTCTTGAGAAATACGATTTTGTGATGTGGTACCATCCAGACGATGACTTGGCAGCCGAAAGGATCTATAAATTCTTGGAAGGAGACCTGGGTCTAAAAGGATACAGATATTGCCGGGATAGATCGCTGGGGAAGTACAAGTTGAGTGAAATGGCTGAGGCCATAAGGGATTGCAGCAAGGTGCTCTTGTTTATCACGCCTCGATCCAATGACTGTGGAATGTTTGAATCACAAGTGCACAACAGTTTTGAATCACTCCATAGAATCCAATCGTAAAAAACGTCATACCAATTTATTGGAAGCTAAATGCGCGTCAGGGTCCTAATGTTGTAAGGGGGATTTGTAGTATCTATTATCAAGACTGTAGTGAGACATTCAAGAAACAAATTGCAAGGGTCTTTACATTGTCGTATCCTGAGTCATTTACTGCATCAGTGCGTAGCAACTCTTACTCACCCAGTCTGTTAAATCATCAATTTTACCAACTTTCACACAGTCATTGAGTGCAACCTTGTGCTCCAACAGAGAGAGTTCTTTGCCCGCTTGTTTTCTTCTAAAAAGTAATAACTGAAATTTATTTATAAAGGGTGTATCAAAATAATGGTAATCCAAAAGTAATAGGTTAATATGTAAAAGTCATAAAGTTGAACACTGTCAAAGTGGCTCCATCTTAAAGGGTAGTTCATTAGCTTTTCATTGATATATTGCCATGTCAGTGCAACAAGGTTTGTATCTCCTAAAATGGGCAGTACATGAAACGCTAGTTTCAGAATGTCAAAAGGTCGTATCTCAATTAAAATAACCCGGATGTACACACAAAGTCAATAGATGTCGAGAAACAACCGTGTTGCACGGAGTGTTTCGCGCGAGATACGACTTTGTTGCTCTGACGCAACGATATTATTTGCATCTCTTCAGTCAAGGATGACAGAGCAGCATTGATTTCAAAACGGAGGCTAATAAACCCCCGTTTCCAAGTTTTTGTTGAATAAGTGTGTGAGTTAAGCTATCAGATGAATGCGCTGGCGTTGTGGACATTACGTTATAGGAGGGTATGTTTTAGAGATGTTGGTGCTTAAATTGGGACATTATAATGTTTTCCATAAATAATTGATCATGCCAAAGATTTGTTGTTTCATCACAAATTACTATACCTCATGATTATTCATCAGGCAGCCGCGGCATTTCATTGGTCCATTCCAGCAACTCAACCGTGTGAAAGTTTTACTATTTTCCCGCGTCTCCGCACGCGCGCGCGCGTGACGCGCAAAAAACAGGGAGGTAGTCTAGGTCAAAATGATCCCACAGCACTGTAGGGGCTGTCTAGTCCATTACGGTATACATTGTACATCAAAATTGCGACCGCATGACCGTATGTTCACTTTGCAAGTTTTACCGAGGAAGAACTGGTGAAATTTTGGACAATAAAAATAAATCCAGTGTTTTGTGTCAATATTAAAGTTATTAAAATAATGACACAACAGTAACTTACTATTCTATTTGTCTCCTTAAATTAAACTTAACGTTTCAGTTTATCCAAATAAGCCTTTTCGGAGTTCCAACTGCGCATTCATAACCTGTGACAACGCGCATTGTTTGTCTCAAATGGCCTTTGACATCATCGCGCCACTGACTTTACAAAAAGGCTGTTTGTGCATTGTGGGTACTGTCAAAGGGCATTTGAGACAAACAATGTGCGTTGTCACAGGTTACGAATGCGCGCAGTTGGAACTCCGAAAAGGCTTATACTGCACAATGAAAAACTTGGTGAAATGGACCAATGAAATACCACAGCTGCCTGATGAATATTTATGAGGTATAGTAAAAACAATACATGTTTTTTTTTGCAGAAATAGTGAAAACAAATGATCCCTCGGTATTGGATGATTGGGACTATGTCCCTCAGCCTACCATTCATCCAACTCCTCGGGGCCACTATTTCCCCACAAACTATGTTGTGTTTGTATACTAGCAATCCCATTTCTAAAGTCTTTTTAACAGCTTGCAATGGGCACGGCCAAAGCGATGGCAAAGTTGGGCCGACGCCCAAGCTATGTTTTGAGTACATTTGTGTGTGCAATAGGTAGTTGTTATTTTAATGACTAAACATAATACATGTATCCTTCAAATGATTTTTTGTTGTGGCGATAGGTAGTTGTTATTTAATGAGTTAACATAAGTCCAAAAAAAAAAATATTCGGTCTCTGGTCAGGCCAAAGTTCCGGAATTGATGCGGCGACACTGCTTTTTTTTTTTTTTTTCTTCTTTTTTTGTGTCAAGCTTGGATTGTACAGACAAGGTGGGGTACTATTTTGCTTTTTTTTGTGTCCTCATGTACATTGGTGTCCTCCATAATTGCCTTGGTGCCCTCGATCATTTGCCTTGGTGCAATTTCCCATTCCTTGGTGCTCTGTGGTAAAATAAAATTGAGGAGGTGCGGCAATAGAGGGCGCTGTTGGAGCTACCGCGGAACATTTTGGGAATAAAAAAGGTTGACGAGCATGATTAAAATCGATGCGCACGCTGACCAGAGACCAACTCATTTTTTTTTTGGCCTAATACACGTAAAGTTCAAATGATTTTTTGTGTGCAATAGGTAGTTGTTATTTTAATGCGTAAACATAACATCTTTGAAATGATTGATTTAATAATGAAACTTAATTCTATTATACTCGAAACATTTTCAGCATGTCTTTCTCCTCCCCCATTCAACAAAAAATCTACTACGACTGCAAACCTTTTGGACAGCTCAATTCACAGCTGAGCACAGCTTATATTAACTCACTACTTATTCAGCAAACTTGGAACATGGGTTTAGTAGCCTCTGTTTTGAAAATCAATGGTGGCTCAGTCATCCTGACTAAAGAGATGCATATGAGATATCAATGGAAATCTAATAACCTACCCTGCAAGATGGACCCACTTACACAGTGTTCAAATTTGCAGCTTTTATTATTAACCCATTGCTTTGGATTACTTTATTTTGATACACCCTGTATGTTAAGTAGATTTTACTATGAATTTGTTTTCTGAAATGTGTTATGCTGCATGAACTTTCGACCTGTAAGCATGGCAAAGACAGATACCTCCTGTTTTGCCGAGATGTGAAACACCTGATAAACAAAAACATTTGCTGGCGATAGTTTTGAGTAATGCAGATACTGACAGAATGTGTGCAGTTGAAGCAAACATTGAGCAGATGTTGCGTTCAAAGTCTAGTACTGAAACCAATAATCAATGTCGACAATCAATGGCACGCAGGCATCAGCCTTTGTGTGCAGTTGTGTATAGTTATGCATCGTTGAATGACAAATAAAACAGTCTTTGCTCTGAATCAAATATTGAAATTGTGTTTGTATGAAAAAATTAGGCCATCAGCCTCGGTCCAAAATGTTGGCCACCGGTATCAAAATGAGACGAATAATCTTCATAGCGATTTTTGGCTAGGTATACACCTCCAGAGTTGGAAAATATGTTGATAGCATTGCAGCGGTGGCAGCTTTTAGGTGTTATCACCCTTTTTTTCAAAATGTCCTTCAAAATGCTTGTTACCACTCTATGGGCGGTATACCTTGCGAATGCGCGCTATAATCATTTATGCCCTGATTTGATACTGACCAAACCCCCAAGCTGATGGCCCTAAAAGGCATTCACAGGCTTATAATACTATTATGGGTATCGATGGGAGAGGGGTGTTGTGTTAGAATAGGTGGACATGTCTCCCCCCCCCCCCCCACCACCACCACCACCACACCCCCACCTCAATAATTTCGGGAGAGGAACGCCAATGTTAATGGCTCGATAAGTTTTTGCCTCGATAATTTATCAACTCCATAATTTACTGAAATCATTGCCGTATAATATTTTTCATCATAACTGACACGCATCACTAAACATTATCTTTGGTCAGATACCATCTAGCAATTTTCCCCTCCCTCCATAACTCCACTAATCTATTCCCCTTCCTTTTTATCTCCCTGGCTTTTAAGCCAAGAAAGGGAGATCGTGTGGTAGTGTATTCCTTCTGTGTGTCTGTATGTCTGTGTGTTCCATTTTGGTATTTGAAAATTGCGACTTCGATCTCAACCAAACTTGGTGACAATAATATGACTTGAGACGTTTGAGGTCAAAGGTCATCCAGGGGTCAAATGGGGTCATTGTTGATGTTGGTTAGGTACACTGAAAAGTGTGCTAATCGCTAAAGTTTAACTTGCAGTATTTTAGGAATTCTCAAGCTGGTGACTCCCAAATGCTGGCGACCTCCCAAATCGTGACCAGAAATTGCTGCTCCTGCAAACTAGTTGGGAAAGTATTCTTCCAGCCAAGTTCCATGTATTTCGGCTGATAAAAAAAATTAAAACGTGAGCAATTGCATGCAAGGTTTCATTACATTGGTGAGGGTTGGGACTGAGGTTCTTTGTCCGAGGGGTGGGGAAATTGGGGGGGGGGGGGGGGGGGGGGGGGGGGAATTCAAACCATGCATGGATGGAACACTTGACTTTATAGTGGCAGGGAAAAGATTATTTGCTCAATGTGGATTCATCTAAACTGGTCGTGCTTTGAAAACTAATGAAGAGCCCCCAGTTTCTAGTTCTATGGCCCAAATAAACCTGGACTTCTAACATTTTTTTTTAATGTAAATGGAATCTCACCTAGTGTGGTTGATTTTATCAAAAAGAGTGGCCTTAAGTCTTATAACTCTGATGACCGGAAACACTTCTCAAAGAAGTTAATTGTACTTGTTAGAGTTTTGGTCTTTAAATTGCTTACTTGAAACTTTCAATCACTCGAATTATACATCCATAAAAAAATGTGCCCCTATAATGAATTAAACATGGCCATTGTTTTTACCTGACCTCATAGAAGTAGTGTGTTTTTGTTTCAGTTTTTAGAAACAACTTCCTTATCTTGGCCAATTATGCAATTGTGTGGGGGGTGGGTATTCCTTTGTGTACATTTCTTGCTTTACGGATGGGATCACTGTTCTACTGTTTTGCTGAAACTTTGTGCATCAGAAAGGATTCTGTGCCAAGGTGAACTTCCTGTCAAAACATTTTCAGGAGAAATTACTTTAATAATTGCCATAGGTCTGTGGCAATACATGTTTAACAGAGCTCCTTCATATGTTGGATCTTGGTTAGGACCTACAAATCCTGAAGAAACAAGATTAGGACTGGAGCTGGACCCCAAATCTCAGTTGAGGACACCTTTACACTCGGTCAGAACTCAGTTTAGTCAGTGACTCGGGGAGTCAGCCAGTCAGTGACTCGGCGAATCAGTTGGGGAGTCAGTCAGTGACTCTGCCGGGGAGTCAGTCAGTCAGTGACTCGGGGAGTCAGCCAGTCAGTGACTCGGCGAATCAGTTGCGGAGTCAGTCAGTGACTCTGCCGGGAGTCAGTCAGTCAGTGACTCGGGAGTCAGCCAGTCAGTGACTCGGCGAATCAGTTGGGGAGTCAGTCAGTGACTCTGCCGGGGAGTTAGTCAGTCAGTCAGTGACTTAGGGAGTCTGTCAGGCGGGGCCAGTCAGTCAGTCAGTCAGTGACCCCATCGGGGATCAGTTGTTGGGGAGTCGGGGAGTCAGCCAATCAGTGACTCAGTCGGTCGGGGAGTCAGTCAGTCAGTGACTCTGTCGGTCGGGGAGTCAGTCAGTCAGTGACTCTGTCGGTCGGGGAGTCAGTCAGTCAGTGACTTGGTCAGTCTGTCAGACACACAGTCAGTCAGTTGAAGGACAAACAAGTCGGAGGAATATAGGCTGGCCTTTTGGGTACAGCAAAAAAAAAACACCCACAAAACTCCAGAGTGAGAAAATGAATCAAATCTTCACTGCTTACATTTTTGTTGAAATCCCCAAAAGCAGGTCCTCCCAAAAGAATTAGTCCCCACTTTGTCAGACTATAATAAGGGGAGTGGAAACTGACAATAGATAACAATTCATTACATAACTGAGATAGACAAGTCTGATGATTTCAGCTGTATTTGGTAACTACCCTGACAAATGAGGGCACAGAGGCCCTGTCTATTTTATTGGAACAAAACACATTTTTCCCAGAAGGTGGAAGCAAACACTCAGCAATGTAAGTCTACTTTATAGCTGCTCTTCCAACACTGACGATCCATAAAACAATTATGTCTTAACACAAGCTCACTTCTACATACACGCATTACAGATAAACTCAGATAATACAAAAACAAATATTGGCTCAGGGAGTTCATTGATTGCTCTATGCTTCAATCAAGCATATGTTTTGTAGAATTGAAACTATACATCACCATTTTACCCGACAACGTAGAGAATTTCACTAGCCATTTGGAAAGACAACTGTTTTTTCAAACTTAAATAAAAAAGAATAAAAAGAATGTAAGGCCAAAAAAAAAATAAATATTCGGTGTCTGGTCAGACCAAAGTTCCGGAATTGATGCGGCGATGCGGCTTTTTTTTTTTCTTCAAGCTTGGATTGTACAGACAAGGTGGGTACTATTTTGCTTTTTTGGTGTCCTCATGTACATTGGTGTCCTCCATAATTTGCCTTGGTGCTTCGATCATTTGCCTTGGTGCAATTTCCCATTCCTTGGTGCTCTGTGGTAAAAAAATTTGAGGAGGTGCGGAAATAGAGGGCGCTGTTGGAGCTACGCGGAACATTTTGGAGAAAAAAAAAGATCGACGCGCATGGTTAAAATCGACGCGCGCGCTGACCAGAGACCGACTTTTTTTTTTTTTGGCCTTATTTTTTTTTTGAGATGCAGTAAAAAAGAATAGAGTAAAAAATAATGATGAATTGGCCAAGATATATAATATTTAACAGTTAACAAACACCTGGTTCTTCAAAGTATTAACATACTTATAACATAAATTCAGAAACCTATTCCCCGAGTAATGAAGTTTCAGCTTGATTACAATAAAAAAAAACTAAAAAAAACGTACCACTAAATTCACAATTCTTTGAATAAAGTACCCGTTATAACTGACTACGGGTATATAAAATGAAAATTGGTAAATACCTATTTCTGTATTTAATACACATACGCTTTAAGCTACCAATGTTTCACAGTGTTTTAAACTTGGAAATTGCCAACATGGGCATGGGTAAATATAATTTAATTTTTTTTATGGAATTCAAAATAAAGGGTTTTAAGACTCTGCACAGAACTCTTGTAGACGTTCATACATTGCCTAATTATCAAAACTATTTCAGATATTTCAACTATTACTGTATTTCAGTCAACAAAGCCTCACAGAATCATTTGCCAATAATTGTACCCCAAAAATAAATGAACATGCATTTGGTAATTGATTTTGATTTTTTAAAAGGTATTCAATATAATTAGTAATGACCCACTAATGAAACTACCTAATAAATGAGAAAAAATCCTGCTCAAAGTAGGACTGGTATCAAATACCCTGTAAAATTAAAAGGGTATCGTTCATTAATAATAATTATTATTATTATTATTTATTCAGCCAAAGAAAAAGAATACAAATATACAATTGACTTAAACTACAATACATACATTAATGCCCAAGAGAAAACAAAGACAGTAAAAAAGCTAATCACCACGATGAGATCTATTGATAACAATTGATAATTACCCGAGCCGAATGCGAGGGTAATTATCAGCATCCAGACTCCAACTGGTCTTAAACATAGTGTTGAATACCGACCAAGCACATATTCATTCCCATTCTTAAATACCTTTTCGGTAAAACTTTCGGTCCACAAGAGTTAAAATAAGTCAAAATTTTTCAATTTCCAATGATTTCGTTCAACCAAACACCCCTCTAGTTATACAATGGTAAGGCCCTCTGGTACATGTATTAGATCTCCTTATACATGTATGGAGATTGAATAAAAATCATGTCCGAATGCTGATTTAGGGGGTGAAACATATGAGGGTGCAACTCAAAATACCAAACGGCAACTGGAAACGTAAACTGTGAAATCCACCGATGAACCAAAAAGTTTCTCTGTTTCCCCAATATAATAATAATATAACAAGCAGAAACTTAAAGGCAATACACCACATTTGCTTTTGCTGTAATTTTCAGGAATGGATGGATTTGGGGGTTAGCATTTGATAGAAAATATGTTACACTGACCTGTTCAAAGGTTTGTGTTCACAGATGCTGGAAAACCAAGGAAAAAAAGGCTGTTCTTGTAGTCTAGTTCCCTGACCCTACTTCAGACGAAACTGAGCAATTTATAG
>NW_022144844.1:0-13628 GCF_000002235.5 Strongylocentrotus purpuratus | reverse complement strand
GGAGTCAAGGTCAAAATAACGTCAAATTTCAAATAAGCTCCAAAATGGCAAAAGTAGCGCTGTCAACATGTTGGCCTTGGTTAAACATTAAAAGAATGTCCAGGTGACCTCCTATCTGACCTATGGGGTCAAAGGTCAAAAGAGGTGAACCGATTCGGTGGCCCGCAGCTTTCAAGATCCGATCAAGCTTGTTTGTTGTTTTAACCAAGCTGCCTAACAGGAAAAAAATCTTACAAATGAGAACAGGGTATTCATTGAAGTTCTCATTCTTGCAGGCTGGAACGACATAGAGTTCACCAGTGGACGGTGCTGGCCAGCGTGCTGCAGTCTCTGTACGACGTGGGCAGTCTGTACATGGAGCAAGGATGCACCAGGGAGGCTAAGAGTTATCTCAAGGAGGGCCTCGTGCTCGCCGACAAGTTCATGCTGCCCAGAAGGTTTCACTCAAAAATCTTTCTCTTACCTTCCCAGAGTTTGAATCGAATCAATCAGAACTCAAATCACAAGTCAAATCACAAGTAACGGGAGATAACGAAGAGAATCACTTTTCATGCGATTATAGGGAGGAATAAACAATACAAACTTTAATATCATTGGAAAACTGAATAACTGGAGATTGAAATACCCAAACCTCAATTTTTGTTTTTGCTACTTTGTCCGGGTTTCGTGGTGACACGTCACATATATATTTCAAATTAAAAAAAGTCACGTTTGCCATAAAGTGACTGATCTTTACCAGTGGTTGTCAGCAGGATAAAGATGTCATTTTTAGCAAAGTTGCCGTTGGTGGTTACAGAGCTTCATCTGTGCTTGTGCAATCCACACAATGCTGACAGTAAAGTTAGTCGATATGGCTTAGAACTAAGGCTTACTCTAGCAAGAGATCTCCACATTATTTTGTTTGAATTTGTCTTCCAATTTTTTTTTCCTGTTTATTTTTCCTTTAATCGCAGGTCCGTCGCTTTTTACTCCAGCTCGCCAACCTGCACACCCAGTGCGGTCAGGAGAAGACTGCCTCGCCAGCCTCTCCGCGGTCCAGCTGGTCCTCCACCTCCCAGAGAAGGCATCTCACTGAGACGGCACGACAACACATCGGTCGATGTCCAGGACAAGAAGAACAAGCATGGGTCGGGTACCCATGAGGAGACTGATGAGGATGACAAAGATGACGACTTTATCAGGACCAGAGGATCTCCATCTCGGCGGAGTGTTCCTCAAGAGGGACATTCCTTGGAGACACCTGACACCACCCCTCCCCTTCTCTGAAAACTCAAACTGTCAAGCTACCTGGCTACCAACCCCACCCGTTGGACTGCTTCTGTGCATCCTGCTGTGATGTATCCCTCCACGTACAGGAAGTCTCGTCGTTCTTACGGAGAGCCCAGTGTCTTGAACTTCAGGGTGAAGTCAGCCAAGCCCTTACGAACCTACAAGCGGTCTGGATACGGCAGCATGGAGCTCAAAGAAAACCCAGTCACTCCTGTGCAAGAGTTGCTCTTGCTTGCAGAATGTGGATCTGTCAAACAGACTAAAGGAAGGACTGAAACGGCCCAAGTCTAAGCAGAGTAGCCCTGATCAATTCAATATGCATCCTGAAACAGCCACCGACATCCATGCAAGCATCGCAAGGCTGACTTTGCTGACAGCAGTCTTTTAGAAGCTGAACGGACCATCAAGAGAGGCTTGGAACAATCCACCGATGAAAGTATTCCCAAAGCATGGTTGCAGTTTTATGAAATCCTTGTCACACTAGAACTTAAGTCTCAACGAACCAATACAACAATCAGTGATCTTATATTCTCAAAGTGGGATTTGCAGTCCAGCAGTAAACATCACAAGGAAGTACAGGCTCCCGAAGAAGATCTTGCATCGCAGTTTGACCAACTGCACTTGGGGACAAGTCAGCAAGCGCCAGACACAGTTCCAAGACTCAGTGTTCTCTGAAAGAATGCAGAGACCTGAGGTCTCTCGGAAACGCTCTGAAAAAGTGACTGAGCCTGGTATCTTTTGTGATATCAGCGATGATGATGATTCTAACGGCGTCCCGAACATGGGCGGTTTTGCCTCTGCCAAAGTACTAAGAAACAACGGCAAGTGACCAAAGCAACACCACATAATCTAGGGTTGAGTTCCAAGAAAGGAGCCCTGATGTTCAGCGTGAGGAAGAAAAGACCTGCCAAGAAAGTTTGTCCAGGATGAAGTGACACCTCTCAATTCAGCCGCACTGAGCGCTTCGATTTTGACGAGCCAAGCCCCTCGGAGACCAAGAAGAAAGGAACACGAGGGAGACCCGGCAGAAGTGCAAAAGCCACTGCTAAACGAATGCCAAGATCATCAATTTGTTCGATTTCTGATGTTGATGAGTTTTTCGAAGAGGAAATAAGACAAAGAACTGCAAGACTGCCACGGGATCAAAGAGACGGACAGCCAAAAATCAGTGAGGATCAATCTGGATTCTGAGAACTTACCGAATCCACTTGAAACTGAAGACTTACAGGAGGAACCTGCTTCATCAAAACCTTCAAGGAAATCTAAACAACCAACAGGAGTAAACGTGGACAGCACGGCTAAACCTAGGCGGGGTCGGAAACCCAAACCAACGGACACAGAACCATCTGAACCATCGACGTCACGATCCCGCCGTGGCCGGAAACCAAACACGAGAATCTGCGGTCAGAGGTCGTGACCCGGGTCAGCGATGATATACTTCAGGCTCCACTCTCAACCTCCCTGGAGCTTGAATCCCCGGTGAAGATGCGCCCACCGTCCCTCCAAAGCCTAATCTTAGTGACCTTCATTTCAACTTTGAAACACCCAATCTTCTAGGAACATACCCACCCCGAACCCTCTCCCCAACGGTACCTCCCTTGTCCTCCAAGATCTGGATGAGATCGAAATCCACGTGCAGGTGTGAATCGGACTCAGACGAATCCAAAACCGCCATCACCATTTGTCGGAAAACAGCCAGGAAACCTGCTGCCTCGAGAAGGAAGACTGGTAAACGGTGTACCGTGGAGGATACGGAGGTGTTAAGAGGGGCAAAGAACACAGCTGTGGACGCTGAGTCAACAAGGAAAAAACCGCAACCTGCTGCTGTTACTGCTGGCCAAGATGGAATGGCTCGATCAGGATCACTCAAACAAGGTCAGGAGAAAATAAAGTTCATCACTTCTGTGCTTTTGGCTATAAAAGACACTTTCAGCTGAAAAAAATGTTTTTGTGGTTTGCCCCCCCTCATGGTTCAGAAGTGACCAGTGTTCCGATCGTGAAAAATGCATCCAATCACATTCTCTTCTCTTTGATAATGGAGTTTCTTGAGAAATTTGCAATGCTTGAACATGTCACCAAAGTTGTTGTGCCGCTGTGACTGATATTTTAAAGTAGTTACCTGTATATGTGATGCAATCAAGCTACATGGGTTGTTTGTCGACCCTGGTCAACAAAATTTTATTACAGATTTGAAAGAGCACAATCTCAGCATTACTGCTGTGAAAACTGCATGCTGATACCATCTTTAGTTTAAAATTATGGAAGTGGGAACACCAAGAGATGTGATGTGATGAGTGGCCCTTTTTTGGCCTGTATCTCCAAATGAAAATTCCCGACAAACGACTCATGAAGCTTGATCGCATCACATATATTGGAACATGCTTCAATCCCCAATTTTATTCTTTGTTGGTTGCACATGATTTAAGAGCTTCCATGAGGAATAATATCTCAAATTTCTTCTTTAAAATCCAGTCAAATATCAGCCATTCTTTATATTTAATGAGCCTATTTGTCAATTTTCGACAAGCACTGGCCCATGCAAATCCCAATCAGTGGCCAGTTTAGGGTGGCACAAGTTTAACATGATCAGTGCATTTCAAAATTGAATTTTTGTATAGGCCTATTGAATCAATTCCAAGTTGGAATAATCAAATACTAAATTATTTGTAAATGCACAACCCTACAAGACGCACCATTCTAGCCCATGCTAATTTTTTATACTTAGAGGAGCTTTTTTGGTTTTCAACTTTTACAGACACCGGTCTGGCCTCGATTATCGCCCCCCTGGAGCAGATGAACACCCAGGTGCGTCACCGTGCCCCCGCCCTCTTGTATCGCCGTGTGTGCCAGCTGCTAGCCGCCTGCTGTGGGGACAGGGACCCAATCAAGGCGGCTTACTACCTGAGCGAAGCTGCAGCAGTGACCCTCCGACACCAGAAGCTGGCCAGCCTAGCCAAGAAGATGAAGTGAGCACACTTTATACTTGTCTCTTTTTAAACTTGGGAGAAAATTTATGGGTATACCATGTGAAGCGATCAACTCTGAACGAGAAGTGTAGTTCCGACAGGAACAAGCTATAGATGTATATCACCAAATGTAATGGTCTTTACAAAATGGAATATTCAAGAAACCATACATTGTTTGAAAGCCTGATAGTAGGGCTACAGGTGCAAAAATCCCAAGTCTTGAGATACAATAGTTTTGGAGAAAATTCCAGATGTAGGACATGTTTCTTGCTAGCTTATAGAATAAATTAATGTATTGTGAAGTAAAGTTCCGTACCAAGGCCTGTCAGCACTGTGCGGTAGTCCCGTGCTTTATCTCAGAAAAATGTACCTCAAAATTGGATATTCCAGACAAACTCTACATCCTTAGAAAGCTGAATAGATGCAAAATACCCCAAGTCTTTAGCCATTTAATATCTCTTTGTGCAACCTATACAGAGGTTGTTCAATTCTTAATTCTTGTGGGTTTTTTTGTAAATTTGTTTTTGAATTATAGCATTTTTTACTAACGAAAGTAGATTTTTCTGGTGAACAATTTACCACACCTTTTCCCAGACACATGTATATGGACTCATGCTCATGTATATGTGCAAGTACCCCCTCAACGGTTACAAAGGGAGAGTTGAGTTAGACCACTGGGAGGAACATTCGAACGCATTGCAGACAGCGCCAGACGCTCATACCAAGATGCCACTCGTTTGTGCAGCTTCAGTATGAAATTAGTCGTACTTCGCTCGCCAAACCATGTTTCCCTCCCGTGGGAAGTGTCGCGGAGTGTCATGGCCAAGCGGTTAAGAGCACCGGACTCAAGCTCTGGTGTTTCTGATCAGCAGAGTGTGGGTTCGAGTCGCGGTCTTGACACTTGTGTCCTTAAGCAAGACACTTAACCATAATTGCTTCGTCCTTCGGGCGGGACGTAAAGCCGCAGGTCCCATGCGTTGTATAATGCACATAAAAGAACCCAGTATTTATCCTCCTGCATATATGTATTTAACCTCATACATAAGAGGCTGCACTTTCAAGCAAGGAAGGGCTCTCAATAGTTGTTACATAGCGCCATCTACGCTCGTGCATGGAGTCCATTGCTTTTTACCATAACCCGTTCCTCTTCAAGTGTTTTGGTTTCATGTCTTACGTGATGCAGGAAACTGAAGAAAGAGATTGACGCGGAACCTAGCGTCCAGAACCTAGCCGAATCCCTGGCCACGATGGCACTGGATTGTAACAGCAAGGATGGCCAGACACACAAGGCCAGCCTGCAGCATCTTGTCAACCAGAGAGGCTTGTTTACATTCAGTCAGGACCCTGCAGGGGACACCCACCTTGATGTGGTGCAACAGACAATCAATGCTCTGCCGGAGGGTAAGATTTAAGCCCTCACATAAAAAATATCAGGTCGGTCGTTTGGTCGGGGATATTTTTTTTAGGGGGGGGGGCTGGGGGCTGGGTATAGATATGGGTCTACCCTTTCCTCTAATTGACGAGTAAATGGAAAGAATGGCCACTTGTCGGTTACCAGTTCTTCTCTACCAACGTACACGAAATGTTTAGGCAACATGTATTGCACTCGCCAAATATACTGTGTACATGTACATGCATGCGATACAATGTACAGTACATTTACACATGTATACAATGTTTGCAGTACATCACACCGCAATACGGTAAATTCAAACTGTACTACCATTTAGGTATGTATGTTTTGTAATAAAATGCAAAATTATGCATTAGAAGGAAACAGTGATGGCAAGGTTTTTTTCAAGTGAAAAAAAAAACGACTAGAGATTTCTGGATTTTTGGGTCAGTCGGCTGAGGGCAACACAACTTCTTTGGGGGCCTTGTCATTACACCTCATGCATATTTATGACCCAAACACACTTCTTTCATTGGTCAATGTTCCAACTGGTCAGGGAAGTAAAAAGTATATGTAACTGCCCCACATGTGCGACGCATATACCATAGCAAAACTAGTCGGTAGTACTGGGGAAAGAAGTACTCCAAGATGAGCTCCTAAACTCATAATATGATGGGATAGCACTGTATGATAGCACTGCCTGGCCCTCTTCACCAGTCTATGACAGGGGCCAATTTCGCAGCACTGCTTAGCACAAAAATTTGCTGAGCACAAAAAAGGATGGCTTATAAAAGCAGTTACCAGCCAAAACTGCACATAAATTTTCATGATAATCAACAACAGCTGAATACTAATCACGAGCAATATACATCACATGGTATTTTGGCTGGTAATCTGCTTTCATAAGCCAGACTTTTTTTTGTGCTAAGCAAATGTTTGTGCTAAGCAGTTCTATGAAATGGTCCCAGGCTAGCAACAAGAACATTCTTTCGGTCTTTCAGTCAGTCGGATAAGAGACATTTGGTTGCCCTCTCGGACCAGCAGAATGTATCATTCTTTGTTTTGATCATTGACGATTCTGCTTACAGGATGGACAGTGTGTATTCTGTCGGCCGTCTCATCCAGTGCATCTCTGGCTGGTAGCCTGACGGACGGGGACCGGTTAATCATGTGCGTCTCAGTAGAGGTAACACACCGATCATCGTCAATCAAGCTATGGTAAGAAACCTAAATCACACTTTTATGACAGAACCGGCCAAAAAAAAATTGGTTTGGAATCTGGGCGTTCCTTTTTATTTGTATCATTAGTATTATTTTTTCTGCTTAGAAGCTCTGCAAAACTAGACCATGATATCAACCATTGCCTTTGATTTTACACTGCAAACAGAGTCCCAGTGGGCAAGGGCCGTCGGCCGCAAGCCTCCTGGAGAGTTTGACAGCATCCTGACAGAGAGCAAGCTCAGCGTCAAGGAGACAGACAAGAGGGCCTGGTGGACCTGCAGACAGGAGCTAGACCAACGCATGCAGGTACTAGACAGTGCTCATAACAAGACAAGACAAACCCAGTAGACCTCCTCTCAGAGTACAGACAATTCTATTTCCCAGCCGCTCTGGAGATCAGGGAAAACCGTGAAAATGAGATTCCATTTCTTCCAGTCAGGGCAAACGCAGGGCATTTGGGAAAAACACCAAAAAAGCAGGGTTCTCTTGGAGTTTTCTCTCAGAAAAAATTAGAAGTGATTGAGATTTTTTTAAAAATTATAACTTCGCATAGAAAAGTAGGAATCCAGTGAATTTGGTATGATCATTCTTAAGCTTTGAGCCTTTATTCTTCTCTGCCACACCAACAGCCCTGACGGAAGCGATGGAGGAGACTCTGTTAGGGCAATGGAAGGGGCTGCTGATTGGTCAAAGGAACAAGGAGGAGCGACGAACCATAGCCCTGGCTGCAGAGAAACTCAAGACTCTGATGGAATCTGCCTGCCAAAAAACGGTGGACTCACAGCTCTGTCAGGTAGGCTGCTAGAAAAAAAGCTGAGTTTTGACAAGAAACGCCAAGACACTTGAGGTGGTTGTAGCTGTGTGTTATCCTCCTATGAGTTTTATGCATTTCCAAATAATCCATTTGTATTCTACGCGCCTCATTTGCAGTTTTAAGTTACCAGACTTGCAGTCTAGTCACCTAAATTACTATTTAGTCACCTGACTTCTTATCTAGTCACCCGACTGTTGGTCTAGTCACCTGACTTGCAGTGTAATCAACTGACCTGCAGGCTAGTCACCTCACATGCAGTCTAGTCACCTGACTTGCAGTCTAGTCACCTGACTTGCAGTCTAGTCACCTGACTTGCAGTCTAGTCACCAGACTTGCAGTCTCGTCACCTGATTTGCAGTCAAGTCACCTGACTTGCAGTCTAGTCACCTAACATGCAGTCTAGTCACCTAACATGCAGTCTAGTCACCTGACCTGCAGTCTATTGACTTGACCTGTAGTCTGGTCACCTGACTCACAGTTTAATTGCTCCGATCGTTCGCACAAAGAGATCATTTTACTGTGATTATTTAAAGCTCTGTATCCTTTCATTCCATTCTTGTGTCTTCGTTCCGTATCCACAATAGTGCATCTTGGAGTCTTTCCCAAGCTCAGCAAGCTGCAGCTGAATAGCGCCCTCGCCTGTTTGACGGGTCTCCAGCCAGGCTCCGAGGAGCTCTCTGGCCTCATTTCGTCCGTCAAGCAGCTCACGAAAGAATTGGCGCCAGCTACAGGCAGGGAACCAGTTATACTGATTCTGGATAAGGTATGTACAACTTAACACATTTCAGTAATGAAAAACATCAGATGTAAGCCATATGTATGCTTCATTGTCACCTTTTTGGTTACAATATTAGAGCAATAATTGTTTTATGTCTTTATTATCCTGCAGTGTTGTAGTACTCGTACTCATACTCGTAATTGAGTACCTTTTTCCCATACTTGTACTCGTGGCAAAGTACTCGTACTCATTAGAAAGACTTGTAGTTTAAACTCTTAAAAATACAGTGTAATAAAAATTGGGGAAAAAGTGGACTTGAATGAAAGCGTACTCGCACTCGTGGAAAACTACTCGACAACAACACTTCTATCACCCTGGTTGTCCCGATTAGGAAAGTAGCATTGTTCTCTCTCAGAACAAGAGACTCCGCAAACACACAGGGACTGAGAACCAAAATCGGGGGTTTTAGGGAAGGGTAGCCCCATCAAACTAAATGTCTACCCGCCACACTAACAAAATTGCTGCCTGATTACACTTTTTATTGCTTTTCTTTCTTTATTTCACATCATCCACTTCAATTTTTTCGCTAATAACAAAGAAAGTCTCACAGTTCTGTAATCATCTTACATATTTTCAAGCACTTATCCCAAACAATAGACTTTTCAGGCTTTCGACTTTCAACTTTTTATGTTTTTAAACTACAAAATGAAAACTAGAAAAGCAGCAGGCAGCTTTTGTGCAGCATTGGTCATAGTGCTCGTACTTCACAGTTGCACATCTAAAAGCAGTTTTTCTGAAATGTTTTGTCCTGAATAACTATGCAATGGGTTATTACCATGTAATTAGGCTATCATAAGACAATCAAGTCATGTAAAATATTACTTAGAAATTTGTGGGTTGCACCACGAATGACATAAAGATTCAATTTTTGCGCACAGGGAAGTAACGGAAAGTGCATATACATGTATTTGAGGAACCACTGGAAATAATGCAAGAATGGTAGATGTATGCAGCTCAGAAAAATAATTTCAATTGTGTAAGCTATATTATACAAATATTGAATGCATCGAGTGGTGTAGTAAAACTAGCCTCCCGAGGTGATCCATGGACATTCTATTTTCCCGAGGCGAAGCCGAGAGAAATAGAATGCTCCATGGATCACCGAGGGAGGCTAGTTTTACTTCACCACGAGATAAAGTATTCAATATTTGTTTTATAACACTTCACACACAGATTCTGCTTGATTTTAATATTTCAAGTTATTAAATCTGAACACAGTCAAAAAATATTTCAGTTTCAATACAAAGTTGGTGGGAAATGTAATACTCTCTTCCAAACCACCCCTTCACAAAATATTTGAACCCAACTCGGTGGCACGCTCTCTTGGGAACAATACGCGCTACGCGCTACGTGCAACGCTCAACGCACACACCAGCATGCATTTGCACACAAATGCCGCGCCATGGGTATAGTACTTTGGTTGCTACGGGTATAGTACTTTGGTTGCTAATGGTATAGTACTTTGGTTGCTAATGGCATAGTACTTTGGTTGCTAATGGTATAGTACTTTGGTTGCTAATGGCATAGTACTTTGGTTGCTAATGGTATAGTACTTTGGTTGCTAATGGCATAGTACTTTGGTTGCTAATGGCATAGTACTTTGGTTGCTAATGGCATAGTACTTTGGTTGCTAATGGTATAGTACTTTGGTTGCTAATGGTATAGTACTTTGGTTGCTACGGGTATAGTACTTTTGGCCGTGCATAGGAAGATAGCAAAAATAGAAAGTACCATGTGACTCGCTCTCAGCCAATCAAGACACAGAATCTATAGGTGAGGTGTTATAATGTATATTGTTGTCAGGCACACGGTCAGCGATGTGCACCTCACATTAAAATAGTAAGATATGGACTCTTGAACCAACCACACAAAATGTCATCAGCACCATATTCTAAACAGTGCGCACCAAGTTTAGTGAAATCGATTGTAAGTTTTTATTTGTAAGTAAAATTGTAAGTAAATTTGTTGCGTAAATCATGCGCATGGTGTAAGATATATGCACTATTTCTTGAAATCAGCTGCACATGTTGGATTGTATTTGGGGATGTTTCTTTTTACGATTCATCGTCATTACTGTCAGCTGCAAAAAGTCACCGTTACGTTGGGCCTAGGCTGGGCAACGGGAAGTTTCCTGAACACTAACAACCCCGAGATGAAATCGGTCACCGCGGCCGGTACCATAGAGAGGGTTTGTGTAGAAGCTTGACGTCATTCCCGGCATGTAGCGCCGCCACGGCCAGCGTGCACAGAGGGCGTGCTCCATGGCGTCGGTGACCAGATGCAACTTCGGCGACGACTTCAACAGTTGGAGAGTCACTTTTTCCTTCACTGGATTAAAAAAAAAAAAAAGGAAAGGTGAGATGCACAAATGTGTGGTAGTTCTGGTGGAATAAAACCAAAGGTGGCAAAATATGTGATGGACTGCATCTGTGTCAGATGACGTGTATACACACAAAGGTTTTGCGGTATTTGGAACGGATGACAACAGCTTCCTCATACATTTAACACACACGATTAGAGACGGCAGTTTTACATCCTGCTTCTACAGAACATTTTCGCAAGTTAGTACCTGAAAATGGTTCACTGCCTTTCAGCAGATTGTCATCACACCAGTTACAACCAAGTTGGGCTGATGTTCGCTTCAAAGAGAAGAATCAAGCCATTGTGAAGCAAATTTCTGAACAGCCCTAGCAAAACCACGGGGTTCATGTGGCCGTTGCAATGCACGTGAACCAGTAACTGTGGTTGATCTCGGAGTGACGTCACGATTACGACAGCGAATAACTCCATGTCTGAGCTTACATGTATCAAAGTACTCTTGGCCGTAGATATCTCTCTCCTGCGGTGGTAGCCTCTTCCACATTCTCTCAGCCGAGGCCGTGATTACATCCACTGACGTTATGTTTGTCTTGAAGTAGCCTGGCTCTAGTATGTGGACTGTCACGCCAAATGCTTTGGAACTCGTGCTGCATGTTAAAAAACCAAAACAAAATAAACAAACAATTTTGATGGTTTTAGAGGATTTGCAGTATTCGGGAAAGTAGAACAGACAAGTGTGTATTTGCCCGCAATCGGGGACCCCCTATTGTCCTATTTGTTTGTATTTTAACTTTTTAGGAAGACCTCCCATATGTTTTGTACACATCGCAAAATTGGGGACCTTCGGGAATTGGGGACCCTATATTGTCCTCTATTGTTCAGCGTTCCCTATTAAATGCAGAAACAAACTCACAATCATTGTCACAAAACACACACATGGGGTTTGCTGCAGTCTTGAATGTGCTATTGGGTTTCTACATTTCTACACACAGGATCTAGGTTTATATAGCCCCAACAGAAAGTTGGGGCTCACTGAGCATGCAGGGAAGGCACTTGCGGTCATCAGTTTCTGAATGGAGGGGTAACACATGATGGCTTTGGTCAAAGTTTCAATAATTACGAAGCGTCCTCCAGGATTTTTTTCCCATTTTCAATTTCTGAGGGAGAGGGGTGTTACACAGGGGCATAGGTGAGGGGAGCGGGGAGATATTCACTATACTACTAACCGCATCGTGTCTGAGAAGGCTTCCACCCCTATCTTGGAAATGGAGTATCCGCCAACCATTGCCGGCAGTAAGGCCAAGGCGCTGGACACGTTGACGATGCGTCCCTGCCCCTGGCGTATCAGCGGGAAAAAGACGTTGGTGACTTCGATGGTCCCCATCAGGTTGACGTCCAGAATGCGCTGGATCTCTCGCTTCTTGTGCCAGTGAATAGGGCCGATGTTACCGGTCACGCCGGCGTTGTTGACGAGACCCCACAGACCTGGGTTTTGGATGTCGAGAAGAGACCAAGATTCGTTACTTGAAATTGTTTGGCTAATATTCTGCACACTGGGTCACTGTCGGCACTAAACTGCAGATGCAAGCTGGCCATCGACAGCGGATTGCATGGAGAAGACCAATTACTTGAATAAAATAGCTACAGTTCCGAGTAGTGTAACCTCCCGTTTTCAATTTGGAATCTCCTTCTGCTCATAAACTACAGTAGCGTGCCTGTTAATAATAATACTAATAATATGTGGTGCTTCTATAGCGCTTTCCATCAAAAGTAGGTCTCAAAGCACTTCACAATAATTATCCCTGTCTAACAGGCCACGAGACACTTTTCTGCAGCCAAGATCAGCGCAATCTGGTCTCTACCTTCACAGGTACCCTTTTATACTCCTGGGGTGGAGAGAGAGAGACAATTGTAGTAAAGTGTCTTGCCCAAGGACGCAAGGACACAAGCACTATGTTCCCCATCTCTCGGGGTTTGAACCCATGGCACATGGGTCAAACACCATAACCGTTAAGACTGTAACCATTGCTTTAAATTGTTGGGTTTTTTTAAGGAATGTTTGGCAGTTGACTGTAGTTGACAACAATTAGCAAGTGGTATGGCCATCCTGGCTTGTTTCAGACTCAAAACATGGAGTCATGTCAGTGCATGAAATAAGCTCACACTTGCCTTTTCCTGCCACAATCCTGACAACTTCCTCGCGAGCCTGCAGTATGCTCTTCGTGTCGGTGACGTCCATCGGGATAGCTGTCACGGTCCCCTTGGGGGCGCCAGACATGACGTCCTCCATGCCGGCTCGCGTCAGGCAGCCCGCAATCACATGACACCCGCGCTTCGGCCCAAGGTACTTAGCGAGGATGTTGCCGAAGCCCGAGTCGCAGCCGGTGACCAAGACGTAACGGCCGGTGAGGTCCAAGTAGACTCGGTCCATTAGTGACACGACCAAGGCCGCAAAGGCTACCAGTGCAGCTATGATTACCAGCCAAGAAACCATGATTGCTCACAGGAATCTTCGCGTTTGTCTGTAAATGATATTCACCTAAAGTAGGAAAATAATGGGTACATGTACATGTAGATAAAACCTCCTTTCGGGAGGTCAATATTCAGAGCAGTATGTAAAACCCTTTAAAAAGCCTGCGGGTCAGTTTCAGCTGAGGGATATGAAGTGTTAAAGTAACTGTGTCACACAGAGTCACTGCACACAAAAACAGCACTGTGTACAGCAGTGAAGTGTGACTAAATCTGGCTGCATACGAACCGATCACCTTTTTAAAGTGGTACAAATTAATCTTTCTTTTGTCTGGACAATAATTCTCCGTAGGTTTCTCCTAACATTTTATAGTAGAACTTGTAACTTTATATAAAATT